>NC_142796.1:15699742-15978428 GCF_049724085.1 Artemia sp. Qi Xiang Cuo
AATTTCCAATGCAATTTCCAAATTTCTATAAGATTCTTACATCATTCGTAGTCAAGAATTTTATTTTTAAGTTGAACAGAACGCATAAACTATACAGGTTCAGTTGGATTTTGAAATTGAAAGTAAACAGTGTTCTGACAGCTGAATCGTAAGTTTGTAGAATTAGGTTTTCTTTGCTATTTTAGATACATTTTCTTAATGTTTAATACACCATCATTAAACGCCTGATAGATTAAAGAGAACACAATATTCTTTCTGAAAATTTTTACCCTCCCCCCCCCTTCAAAAAAACCTTCTATTGAGACAAAATTTAGCTATAGACTATGTACAAGGTTAATGAATTGAAGATTGAAACGGAAGTGACCCCAAAATATGATTTATAAAAAATTGTATGCTATTACCTATAGGGGGGGGGGGATAGGCGGCTATCATTTTCAAATGATAATACCTCATTTTTTTATTGAAAGCAGGAATGCCAAAATTCTAATTATTTTATTCATTTACAGTAGAGACGGAAGAAAATGACATCAAATTCCCAGGAAAACCATAGAAATATTTTGATAGACCCAGGGCCCCCTATTGGGACTTTTTCATTGTCTTAGGTATTTTGGGATTTCTCATAGGCTACTGGCCTAATTTGGCTATTGTGTGTGCTCCCTTTTAATTAGATTCATTAGAACTTATTGAATACCACGGTGAATCTATTATCTATTACTTGAAGTATTATACAAGGGTTCTGAAACACCCCAGCCGTTTCGTTTCTACCAGATTTCTACTTCTCTTGATAAATAACGAAGTAAACCAGCGTCCAGACAGCGACTTGGGAAGTTTTTAACTCATGAATGGGCCCGAATCTGCTATAAATTCAAGGTGAGATTTGAGAAAGACGGATGAAAACATTAATATTTACGGTCAAGATTGATCGAGCCGGCGGCTCCCCGCCGGTATCTCACCGGCAGTGGCACAAAAAAGTCGTCAGTGGTGCACCGGCAGCGTGCCAGTGTTGCTATTTTTGGCCCCACCACCGCTGGCCTTCCCTTATTGGCGTGGTGCCGGGGTCTAGTTCCATCATATTGTTTGTTAATTCTGCTGTCTCTGCCATACTTTTAAATCGATCGATATCTTGATTATTCAGGCCAATCGTAACTGCTAGATTACCTATTAAGCTCAGCAGCTTTGTACTAAGCCTAGCTCTGACAGTCTACTGGGACTATGTCTAGGAGTTTAGTTTGAAGAGAATTTAGCATTGGAGTGAAGAGCATAGTCCTGCAAAAAATGTCCAAACAGCAAATTGTACCTATTATGGAGATTAATTTTCTTTCGTGGTTTATCCGGTATTTAGATTCAGTGCTGGGTATTGACAGTCTCAATTTAAAAGATTAATATATTTATTCGGTTTACTTTTTGTGTACCTGAAATTACGGTAAAGCTATGGATCTGATCGAATCTGATCCAATAAAGCTATGGATCGGATCTGATGTAATGCCCTATTTTTATTTGAACACTTTTTAAGTTTTTGACTTAATCTTTCTTGTCCACCCCAATCTTACTCTTTACTTGTTAAGTGTCTTGACTAAATTTTACTATTTTTTAGTTCTGTAGAGATCTGAAAAGGTTGAACATGAGTAGATTCAGATCCAGTGTTGCCGAGAGAATAATTCGACTTGCCAAAAAATGGATGAGGCATGCCATTGATCGATGCGAAAGAGGAAGAGGCGCACGTCCTAAGTGGGCTCATCATGGTTTGAACTATTTAATTATTGCTTGCGATCCCAAGCATACCCGTTATTTAAGTGATTCTGAATTCAAAGAATTAAAAAAGAATATTAGTGAGTGTCTTGCTCATGTAATTGGAAAATCAGATGATGAGGGTTTTGTATCTTCAGGATTACCATCGCCTCACAGAAGATCATGGTTTTCCTCAAAGGAATCTGAGTGCGTTTCTGATGACCAGTCTGACATGATGTCAAATCCTAAAACTTCAACTTCTGGTTTTATACATTCGAGTGTGTCATACTTAAATGATGAAAAGTCTATGTCAAGCTTAATACAATCCCCGACTTCTCACAGTGCCAAAGTCATCTCTAATTGGCAAAAGAACGCTGCCAAGTCAGTAAGTCAAGTAAATGAAGAGCGGGATTCTTTCCTTCAGAGTAACGGAATTATTGGCAGAGTGAGAGATGTTTGTCCAATATTCAAAGCTCAAATCAAATTTAAAACAATAAACTTCCCGTGGCAGAAGGGTATCAAAATAGGTCAAGGGGGGTTTGGTAAAGTGTTTGCAGCGATTAACACAAAAACTAAAGAGGTTTATGCCATGAAAGAGATACCGATCTCACAAGGAGATCACAGAGCACTGCGAAAGCACGCCGACGAGCTGCGTATATTTGAAGGAATTAGACACAAAAATCTCGTCCGTCAGTACGGCGTTGAGATTCACAGGGACGAAATGCTTATTTTTATGGAGTATTGTGCAGAAGGGACATTGGAGTCACTGATTGAGGAAATCAAGGACCCCTTACCTGAAGAGTTGATTAGAAGATACTCAAGACAACTATTAGAAGCTGTTTGTGAGCTACATAAGCACGGTATTGCTCATAGGGATATTAAGAGTAAGTTGAATTGTTTTCCCGCCTTAATTCCAGTTTTTCTTCTTCATCCCCTCTCTCTTATTCTCCTCTGCACCTCTCTCTACCTGCTCCTCCTGCTATTTATAATAAATAAACGAGCTATAACTTTACATGAACTACATGACCTTAAATAATTTTAATCCTTAACCTCCCAATATATTTTACAAAACAATCATGTTTAAACGTTTGTTGACATTCAACGAATCTTAACGTAAAGAAACAGGAAACATCATCCTATGCCACGACTAGCCACAACAAAAATTTTTTGAGCTTGCATGCAGCCTATAGACGGTAATTACCCATTCCTGACTTCAGCTAAGATTTACTTGAATGTTTTTTTGTTTTTTTTAACCTAAAATTTCTTTCGATATCACGTTATTTACAGGGTTACCGCCGGTAGCACGAAAGTGTTATTTTAGTACTATTTCATAATATTTAGCATTGTAGAATGTGCTCAGGGCTGCTAAAATAGTAGTAAAATAGCACGAAAGTGCTATTTTAGCATTATTCTAGCACTATTATAGTCAATTTTTTTACTATAGCACCCAAAATCGCCGTGTAGCACGCAAATTTTGGCAATTGTAGCACTTTAGGAACTGACCGTGGTGGAAACCCTGATTACTTAAGCACTGCTTTTTTTAGAATGCTTTTAGCTCTTTTTGATGCCTGTTTTTCACACAATCAAAAAATCGATCTGTTTCGGAACACATATTTTAAATATATGCGAGGAGTGGAGTGGAGGAGTGGAGTAAAGTGGAGGAGGGAGGGAGAGAATTTTTCAGCTGGGCTTTCTCATAAATGCTACAGAAATAACATACGTTGGTCTTTTTTAATGTCATTGTTTTTCACGCAATGAAAAAATCACCACTGAATTAAAAAAAAAAATTACTTTTGTATATTTTGAGTATTTCATTTAAGTACATATCCGTATAGTACGCTTTGACTATACGCTATCAGGAATTCCTTGATATTTTTCCAGGTTTTAGTTCCCCAAAAAGCATTAACTCTGAGCATCATTTTTATATACATCCCTGTTAAGTAAAACATTTTTCTTTTAATCCAGACTATGGACTGGTTGTTCTTCAGATATCTCCCCCAATGGTGTCTTCAAATTATTTACTACTTAAATTTTGTATTCTTGGAGTTATTATTTAAGTTATGGTTCATTATATATCAAAAATAAATGGCCATTTAACTAATATATTAATTTAATTCGTTCTTTGATTGCACAAAGAAACGAAAAGTGCAAAAAAAAAGAATTCCAGTAGGTAAAAAAGCAAAAATATGAAATAATTTAGATAGTAATAACTAGTGTTTACATTTTAAATCTAAAATCACTTTTAATTAGACCTTTTTCTATGATCTTTTAAGTATCCTGCGTAATAATGTACGTTATGGAACTTATGCACTTTAAATCTTTCTGATTAGTGGATAAATCCCACTTCATCAGCCATAAATAATCTTAATACCTGAGCTTTTTAGTTTAACCTCTTAAGTTACAATGCGAAATTACTATCAGTCTCGCAGGAAATAAGTGGGACATTTTTAGCTATTTATATAATAATTTTTTGGGCTTATGTTCTGTTTTCCCTTATTAATTTTGAAATGTTGCAGGTGCGAACATATTTTTGACTGAGGGGGTAATTGTCTTAAACTTGGTGATTACAGTTTAATCACCAAAGGGGTAATTGATTAAGATTATGGTTATAAACTTGGTGACATTGGTGGATTAATCCCGCCTCGTCAGTCATAAATAATCTTGATACCTAAGCTTCTTAGTTTAACTTCTTAAGTGACAATGTGAAAGCTCAATTTGTAATTGCAATCGACAGCGATTTTCTTCAGGAAGAAGCAGACAATAAAGCATAAGTTTTATAATTTTATCTAAAAGGAGGAAGCGTTAGGATTCCTTATCAGTCTCGTAGGAAATAAGTGGGATATTTTTAGCTATGTATATAATACTATTTTGGCTCGTGTTGTTTTTTTTCACTTATTAATTTTGAAATGTTGCAGGTGCGAACATTTTTTTGACTGAAGGGGGTAACTGTCTTAAACTTGGTGATTATGGATGTGCTTCCAAAATTAAATCCCATATAACTGTTGCTGGTGAGCTGCATGACTTTATAGGAACACAAGGTAGGCAAGTTCTGTTTGCTTTTTTAGTATCTTTCCAACTGCCACCCAACTAGGCACAGTGAAGTCTCAGGACTAGGGATAGCATTAAACAAGGGACAAAAATAAGTTAAGATCAATTAAGCTCCCTAACTTACAGTTCTGCCGCGAACCTTGTGACTAGGGATAGTATGTAGGGATAGAACAGATAATGGTTGTTTTGTGTTTTCTTGTTGTAGTTAATTACTGTTATTTCTTTATTATTTCTCACCCCTTGTTTTATTTCATGGCCATGGTTCTCTACGAAGAACTATGTTATGATTGGAACATCAGCAAGAACTATTTATTCTTTTTTCTTTCGTTTCCTTGTATATTTCCCAGCCATAGAGCCTTAGGGGACTGTGGATCAAGGTCGTTTATTCTCGAATAATTGTATTCCGTTTCTTCATACTTCTTTAATATTAATAAACTAATTGATGAATTATTATGGGCAAAAGAGGTAGTGTAGATGGCCAACACGAATTGTTAAATTAATAAGCCCTTTAAAATAAAACCCCCTGGACACATCTTAGTACCTATTTTTACCCCCTGGACCAATCTTAGATATATTCATACCTGAAACTGCGATTTCTTTACGATTCTTCTCTTGGGTCGTTCGGATTTATGAACTTTTTTGGACAGTATTACATTTTTGTTACTTTCGTCACGTTCAACTGTCCAAGTAAATCAGCAGAACTAATTAGCTAAATTAGAAAGCACTTTTCTTCCGTAAAAACTCAAACATTAAAGTACCGAGGACATCAAAATGAAAATAGCTTTTGCTCTCTGGCCCCATTCATACCAGAAAATAGGGTAATATCAGACAATTTTTTTGGTTGTTACAAATTTTTTATGTCATGAGTAAATTTTCGCCCTTGTTGCCATGCCGAACCGTTAAAAAAAATAAGCGGTAACCAATTTTGTAAATTTGATAATGCTTTTGTAAGTAAGAATTTTCAGCTATTGCAGAAAATTGAAAATAATCATTGAATAATCATTAAAAAAATGATAAAGAAAGAAATATTAAAAGTAGGATAAAGATAAAGTTTTAAAGAGATTTGAGAACTATTGATGTAGGATAATGATAATGTTTTAATCAGGATTGAGCAGCCAAAGGGGCAATGAAAGATGAGTAATAAGGGTAAAGGAAATGAAGTAGGAAGATAATGAAAGATTCTACCTATTGGTATTTATTTGTAAAGGAGGAGTATTTCATTTCTTTCTTACATTTTTTATTTATTTTCTATTTTTTTGTTTTTTTTATATTCTTATTTTGGGGGACGGGGGTAAAAATGAAATATATATCGGGGGAAATAGAGGTTGATGAAAAGGATATGAAAAGTGTAATTTAAGGTCACGATGGAAGGGGTTCCCTAAGGAGGAAGGGCAGCCTGATATATCGGATGAACCTAAAAGGTATAAGAAAATTGAAATATAGTATACCTCTATTTTTATACCCTGGTATATTTTGGAATGCTTAACCTTTAAAAAATTTTAATAAATTGAATTTTTTGAAGAAGTTATTTTTATTAACAAAAGATTAGGTGACATTTGATAAATTATGAGATATTTTTAAAGAAAATTTGAAGGTCACCGAGAGGAGAGGAGGTGGAATTGAAAAAAAAAATATAGAAAGCATTGTTGAAAAAAAAATAATTTAAGTCTTTTGCTACATCAATAAGGAAAGTTGCACTTTATAGAGCATCATGATAATGTATTTACTTTTGCTCATTTCTCCTAATTTGTCAAATACTTTCTTTATTTTCAAACTTTGCCCGCTAAGTGCTGTTAATTAAAAATCATAACAAACAAACAAACAATAGTAACTAATATTAACGAGTAAATAGATCTTAAAACGCGTGAAACTTAAATTGAATGTGCAAATCCAGCTTGAAACGGACAAAAGTCACTACAAAGAGAGTTTGGGTTTTGCTTCCTTCTTTCACTGTAATAGTTTAAAACCTACGGCGTCATTGGCAGTTTCAGAGGGAGGGAGGGGGGCTAGTCGCCATCGGATCACTTTTGCTCTTAAAAGGTGATTTTCTAATCATTTGAGTCCCCTCCAAAGTTTACATGACCACCTCTTCCATAAAAAGATTATACGCCCCCGTGGCATAAGTTACAACACTTCCCCCGACTCTGGGGAGGGGGGGGGGGTTTACAACGATGTTTTTGCAATCCTATAGTTGGACTATTTCAAACAAACTGACTATCTCAAAATTTTCATTTGATGCATTTGGAGAAAAGAGGGTATTTGTGCCAGGGAGGGATAGATGCCCTCTGTTAACGCTTTGACTCATAAAAAGGTAACTATAACTTTCAACGTCCCATCAAATCAGCCACCTTTGAAGTTTATACGACCCCCCCCCCCCCTGCATAAAAACCTTATACGCCTCCGGGGCATAACTTAAAAAATTTTCACACGGGCTCTGACGGGGCTGTGTCAATAATTCCATAAGAGCCATATATACCGCCAGGGATAACTTACAACGCCTACCCCCAGGCCCTGGGGGATTGTATTGACAAAGGAGTTTTTGTTTTATGGTCTTTGGACTATTTTTCAACAAAATGGCTATCTCAAAATTTTTACCATATATGCCCCCAGGTCATAACTTACAACGCCTGCCCCTGGTTATTGGGAGATTGTGTTGACATCTAAGTTTCTGTTATTTGACCTTTGAGCTTTTTTTTAACAAATTGGCTATCTCATAATTTTTATCGGATGCATTTGGGGAAAAAGGAGTGCGGGGGAGGCTATTTGTCCTCGGATCTCTTTTGACTCTTAAAACTGAACTAGAACTTTCAATTTCCAATCAAATGAGCCCTCTCTGAAGTTTATACGAGCATCCCTTCCATAAGAACCATATATGCCCCCAGGGGATAACTTACGACGCCTGCCCCCGGGCCCTGGGGGATTGTGTTGACAAAGGAGTTTTTGTTATATAATCTTTGAACTATTTTTAACAAAATGGCTATCTGAAAATTTTTATCGGATGCTTTCGGAAAAAAAAGGCGTGGGGGGGTTAGTTGCCCTTGGATCTTTTTTAGCTTTTAAAAATTGAACTTGAACTTTCAAGTTATGCCCCCAAGGCATAACTTACAACGACTGCCTCCCGGGCCTTGGAGGGCTGTGTTGACTCCAACTTTTTTGTTATCTGATCTTTGAACAATTTAAAAGAAATGGCTATCTCGAAATTTGTATCGGATGTGTTTGAGGAAAAAGTGTTTTTAGTAGGGGGGGGGGCTAGTTGCCCTCCGATCTCTTTTGGCTCTTAAAAAGTACACTAAAACTATCGATTTCCAGTCAAATGAGCCTTCTCTGAAGTTTATACGAGCACCCCTTCCACAAGAAACATAAATGCCCCCAGGGCTAATTTACAATGCATGCTGCCGGGCCCTTAGGGATTGTATTGACAAATAATTTTTTGTTATATGATCTTTGAACTATTTTTAACAGAATGGCCATCTCAAAATTGTAATAAGATGCTTTTGGGGAAAATAGGGCTTGGGAGGGGGGTTAGTTGCCCTTGGATCTCTTTCGACTCTTAAAAAAGTGAACTTGAACTTTCAAGTTAGGCCCCCGGGGCATAACTTACAACGCCCGGCCCCCGGGCCCTGGAGGGCTGTGTTGACTTAGGATTTTTTGTTATCTGATCTTATAACAATTTAAAAAAAAATTGGTTATCTCGAAATTGGTATCAGAAGTGTTTAAGGAAAAAGCACTTGCAGTGGGGGGGCTTGTTGCCCTCCAATCTCTTTTTACTCTTAAAAAGTGAACTAGAGCTTTCAGTTCCCAATCAAAAGAGCCTTCTCTGAAGTCTATACGATTCCCCTTCCATAAGAACCATAAATGCCCCCAGGACCAATTTACAACGCCTGCCCCCGGGCCCTGGGGGATTGTATTGACCAATGAGTTTTTGTTATATGATCTTTGAACAAAGTTCTTATTGGATGGGTTTGAGGAAAAAAGGGCGTTGAGGAGGGGGAGGGGGGTTGGGTGCTAGTTACCCTCCGATCTCTTTTGACTCTTAAAAAGTGACCTAGAACTTTCAATTTCCAATCAAATGAGCCCTCTCAGAAGTTTATACGAGTATATCTTCCCTAAGAACCATATATGCCCCCCAGGTCATAAATTACATCGCTTGCCCCAGGGCCCTGGGGGGTTGTGTCGACACTGGAGTTTTTTTTTTATTTGATTTTTGAACTATTTTTAATAAAATGGCTGTCTCAAAATTTTTATCACATGCATTTGGGAAAAAAGGGCGTGGTTCTAGTTGCCTTCCGATCTCTTTTGACTATTAAAAGTGAACTGGAACTTTCAATTTCCAATAAAATGAGTTCTCTCTGAAGTTTATACGTGCATTTTTTCCATAAGAACCATATATGTCCCCAGGAAATAACTTACAACGCCTGCCCCTGGGTCCCGGGGAGTTTTGTCGACACCGGAGTTTTTGTTATACGATCATCGAACTATTTTTAACAAAATGGCTATCTCAAAATTTTTATCCGGTGTATTTGGGAAAAAAGGCGCGGGGGGGCCTAGATGCCCTCCGATCTCTTTTGACTCTTAAAAAGTGAACTAGAACTTTCAATTTCCAATAAAATAAGCCCTTTCTGAAGTTTTTACGAGAATTCCTTCGATAAGAACCATAAATGTTCCCAGGGCATAATTTATAACGCCTGCCCCCGGATCCTGGGGGGTTTTGTCGACACCGGAGTTTATTAATATTATCTTTGAACTATTTTTAACAAAATGGCTATCTTAAAAATTTTATCAGATGTATTTGTGAAAAAATGGAGTGTAAGGGGGTCTAGTTGCCCTCCAAAGTTGCCCTCTTCAAAAAAGAACTTCCACTTTCCAATTGAATGAGCCCCCTTCTAAGTTTATGTGACGACCCCTTCCATGCGAAGTGTCTCTGGGAAAAAATAAACATAATAACAAAATATTGGAGCTGTATGACCTTTACTATAGACAACGCTATAGTGTTGCCCCTGATTACTGCTTAACGGCACATGGAAATATTTTTCAATAAAAATTAAGTCATGGGTTTTCCTAATCTTTTAAGACGCATATGGTGCAAAAGCTTCCACTAAACCAATTTAAATAATCATATTGCATTTTAATGTCCTTGGTAATGGAAGAATCTGTTGATTCGAAAGGCAACTACATCTTCTGAGCAAAACCACACTTTCATAAGGTGTTGAGCGATATGTTTAGCTCATTTTTACTGAATCTTCATCCATGTTTTTCTTATTTATTTTTTTTAATTTGGTACCTGCTACTACCAAAAGCTGCATAACTATGTCTCTTTCACTAAACATTAAAGTTTCAGTTTTGCTTTTTTTTAAGATATATATATTTGTTTAAGTTTCAACTTAACCAAGTCAAATAGTCAGGCTGTATTTTCACTGTCCTTGGTACATAAACATGATGTCCCCAGTTACATTGGTTTACAGTATGGGTCGGATGGTATCCACATAGTAAATTTTTGGAATTGTCCTTGGAAAAACTACGCTTCAGTCAAGTGGGCTTTTTAAGCGAGCATTTCTTTTACATTGAACTACATTCTGTGCAGCTTCATTGTAAAATCCAAACTAAGCTGCAATTTTTAAAGGTCTGAGCTGCCTACCGCCAGCCCCCTACAGCTGTTTGAGTCTATACCAAAATTTCAAGTCAATCAAAGTTATGTTTTCAAGAGCCGGGTTTGAAGTGTGTTTTGAGCAGTTTGACAAAAATCGTTTTCAGGTTCTCCGTGTTTAAACCAGCCAAACTTTAAAGCGTTTTCATCTTGCGAGTTCCAAGCGTGTTGGACACGGCTTGTTCAAAAGTGTAACGTGCCAGAATAGCATAGTTGATCAAGGGGTTATGATAAAACCCAAACCCGTGCTGAACATGGCACCCAAACGATAATCCACACAACGCGTGTCGAACTCCATGATGGCTGTGGGTGGCCTGAAAACGGAGCTTAAGGCATAGAAAAATAATTTGAATCACGTCTTTTTCCCAACTGTTTTACCCGATATCTGTGACAGAACCTGATTTATTGGTGTTGGGGTTCCACCCCTGTTTCTTTTATTTTCAGTTAAATGACCTGTTTTTGTTCCGTAATTACATTTGCTTAGATTCTCCTATAGTATAATTTTCAATGACAATATAAACGTCTTGTCGCTAAGATATATTTGTTTTGCAATAAGTAAGCTTTGAAGTAAATTCTATTTTGTACTTCCTGGTTTGAGTCATTGAATAATAGGGCTGGGAAAGTAGAATTGGTTTTGAATGGGGATTGAGAGGATTGGCTGGGCCAAGCGAAGGTCCACCCCTATGAACAGTTGCTGTAAAGAATATTATTTTTGAGTTAATATGCATTTAGACCCCGTTCGGGGAAGCACATTTTCGGCCTTAGATTATTTGAAATTATGCGAAGGGGCAATTTGCTTTTTAATTGAGATGTGGGGTTGTTTCCACAGATGGAAATTAAGAGGCTAGTGCAGCCAATTTTCCATGATGGCTGGCATCATCAAATGTGCAAGAAACTGATTCTCTGCTCCTCTCACATGTAAATTCATGATAGCGCGAAAATTTTTATTCTTGATTGTGCTGCGCATAATGAATTTCTACGAATTTTGGGGACTTCAACTTTCAAAACCTAATGCGGATGCTATACGATCTATACCATGGAGGTTCTACATTAGAGACGTGTTGATGACGACCGGTCCAGAGCCAAGCGGTGGAAGTAGTAGCACAGACACTGGTGGAAGAGAGAAGGCAAATGGATTTTGTAAAGTTGAAGTTATGTGCTTATGTTCGTAAGGGTGGACCAAGGTAGTGGGTGGGTGGTCATTTATCTTACGGGGGGAGGTGTTGTGGTTCCAACCCTGTTTCTTTTCTTTTCAGATAAATGACCTGTTTTCGTTCCATAATTACATTTGCTTAGATTTGCCTATAGTATAATTTTCAATAACAATTTAAAAGTCTTGTTGCTTAGCTATAGTTGTTGTGCAATAAGTAAGCTTTGAAGTAAATTTGATTTTATACTTCCTAGTTTGAGTCATTGAATGATAGGGCTGGGAAAGTAGAATTGGTTTTGAATGGGGATTGAGAGGATTGGCTGGGCCAGTCGAAGGTCCACCCCTATGAACAGTTGTTGTAAGGAATAATATTTTTGAGTTAGTCTGCATTTAGACCCCGTTCGGGGAGGCATATTTTTTTTTTGTTATTATAAGTGACCGTTGGAAGAATACAGGTCAGGTATTTTCTACAAACTGTCTACTAATTTTCCTGGAACCCATGCAGAGTAGGAATAGAGTTACGAGATACCGTCATTATTATATTGACAGGAGGGTTTGTTACCTCCAAGGAGAGAGTTAGAGGTTTCTAGTGGTAACCCAAAGGCGGGTACATTTGGCTTTAGAAAGTGGCCATTTGACCACTCGATTGCGTTATGATACCCTGGGACAGAGTATACTGTAAATAGGGTAGTACCAAACCCGATATTTGCAGAACCGGTGTGGTAGACGCGGGCATCACATTATAATTTGGGGCCGGGGCTTTCCCCTCCAATAAGTGGTGACACCCGTACCTTACACACCCAATAATTGGATATCTGTTTTCAGCGTAAAAAGTCTCTCTATTACATTTTCACCCAGTACGGGTTTTACTATTATTAATTAAAAAAATCTTTTCCCACAAAATAAGTTTTTCAAAGAAAAGTAAAGAACTCCATTGAACAAAAAATAAGCAAACCATAAAATCAAATAATTTACGAAGCGTGAAACTACCACAAATCAGCATCGATAAATAAATGAAACCCAAAACGAAAAGAAATTACAATAAATAACCGAGTCAAACTCAAAACGAGCAAAAATTAACGTAAGTTGGGGTCTAAATCCCTATGCCTTCCCAAGACCAGAACATAATTTGCGCTTTACTCAAAAAATATGAATGTTTTTACTTTCATAACTTTAATAAATCAAATAATATTAACATTTTGATTACTAAATATCAGTATATGTATATTAAACTGACAATGCGCATTCATTTGTATTTTAATTAATTTCTGTTCGTTTTTTATTGACTTAGTCTTTTCAGGGAAAAAGAAAATAATACTTTAAATCTTTTCGTTTTTTTTAAGAATTTATAGTCTGGCCTGCTATCTGTATGCTGGAGAAAAAATTTCAGCAATTTTCAACAACATACACCCTTTTAAAAATCTGGACACAAATAGTATTGTTTAATTTAGTTTCATAACTCATCTAGTTGCCCTGAAATGGAAAACTTGATACTATTTGCAAAAATATGTTTACTTTCTTTGATAGCATGGATACACTTACGCTATTTTGATTTGGTCAAATTTTAAATGCAGATGTAGCTCCCACAGATTATACATAAGACGCTCAGTTGTTCTTAGGATACTACTGAGATGCCTTATTTGGAATTAACATTAACACTATGCTTTTTGATTCAATCTGAAGGCAACAATTAGTATTTAAACATAAGGGTAAATGGGAGGGTGGGCAAGGGAGGGGGATTAGTTTCCCTCCAATCATTAAAAATCATTAAACTATTAAAAAAGGCATCAGCCCTTTCTATTTTCAATCGAACGAGTGCTTTTCGAAGTTCCTACGACAACTCCTTCGATACAAAGTGCCCTGGTCTAAACAAAAACAACAACAAAAAATAATACATTATACCAAGACAGGTCTTCACTATAAAAATGTCAAGCCTTCCAATAACTTTCGACTGTTAAAAATGGCACAAGGCCTTTTGATTTCCAATCAAATGAGCTCTTTTTGAGCTTCTACGATAAACACTTTTTATACACGCCTTATATGTCACCAGGGCATAAATTACACCCCGTACCCTAAGGGCTATGAGGGTAGTGGTCATCCTCAAAAACATAATTTCCCGAACTTTCAACTACGCTAAGCAAAATCGTTATATCAAAATTTTGATTTGATGTGTCTGAAAAATGTGCCCCTCTCACGGTGGGCATGAGAGGGGCGTTAGTCGCTCTCCAATCACTTTCAACTATTAAAAAAGGCACTAGCCCTTTCAATTTCCAACCAAATGAGCTCTTTTGAAGTTTCTACGACACTTTTAATAAAAACTTATATGCCCCAAGGGCATAACTTACAACCCTTGCCCTGAGGGTGGGGGGGGGTGTCATCCTCAAAGTCATAATTTCCAGAACTTTCTGCAACGTTGAACAAAATGGCTATATGAAAATTTTGATTGGATGTCTTTTGGGGAATGGTGGGCGTGAAAGGGGGGTTAGTTACCCTCCAATACCTTTCAACTATTAAAGAGGGCCCCAGCCCTCTCAATTTTCAATTGAATGAGCCCATTTGGCAGTTTCTAAGACAACGCTATCTGTAACAGCCTTATATGTTCCCATAACTTACAACCTTTGCTATGGGGGCTCTGGGGGGTTTGTCATCCTTAAATACATAATTTCCAGAACTTTCAACTACGTTGAACAAAATTTCTATCTCTAAACTGTGATTGAATATGTTTGGGGAAATGGTCGGCGCGAGAGGGGGTTAATTACTCTCTACTCACTTTCGACTATTAAAATGGGCAATTTCAATTTCCAATCAAATGAGCCCTTTTTGAGATTTCCACAACAACTTTCTAACTAAACCTTATATGCCCCAAGGAAGTAACTTACAACCCTTGCACTGAGGGCTCTGATGGGGTTTTCATCCTAAAATACCTAATTTCCAGAACTTTTGACTACATTTAACAAAATGGATATCTCAAAATTTTAATTGGATGTGTTTGGGGAAATGGTAGGCATGAGTGGGGGGTTAGTTGCCCTTCAATCACTTTCGACTATTAAAAAGGGCACTAACCATTTCAATTTCCAATCGAGTGAGCCGTTTTTGAAGTTTCTACGACAAAGATTCCAATAAAAACTTATATGCCCCCATGGCATAACTTATAACCCTTGCCCTGAAGACTGTGGGGGGAATGTTCTGCTAAAAGGTATAATTTCCTGAACTTTTAACTGCGTGAAACAAAATGGCTATCTCAAAGTTTTGATTGGATGTGTTTGGAGACATGGTGGGCGTGGAAGGGGTGTTAGTTCTCTTCCAATTACTTTTGACTATTAAAAGGGCACTAGCCATTTCAATTTCTAATCGAATGAGTCCTTTTTTAAGTTTCTACGACAACGCGTTCCATAAGAACCTTATATGCCCCCAGGGCATAACTTACAACCCTTGCACTGAGGGCTCTGATGGGGTTATTATTCTTAAAGACCTAATTTCCAGAACTTTCGACTACGTTGAACAAAATGGATATCTCAAAATTTTGATTGGATGTGTTTGGGGAAATGGTGGACGTGAGAGGGGGGTTAGTTGCCCTTCAATCACTTTTGACTATTAAAAAGAGCACTAGCCATTTCAATTTCCAATCGAATAAGCCCTTTTTGAAGTTTCTATAAAAACCTTACATGCCCCCGGGCATAAATTACAACTCTTGCCCTGAGGGCTGTGAGGGGGTTGTCCTCCTCAAAGACCTAATTTACACAACTTAAACATACGTTGAATAAAATGGTTATCTCAAAAGTTTGATTGGATGTGTTTGGGGGAAAGGAGGGCGTGAGAGGGGGGTTAGTTGCCCTCCGATCACTCTTGACTATCAAAAAGGGCACTAGACATTTCAACTTCCAATTGAATGAGCCTTTTTGAAGTTTCTACAACAACGCTTTCTATAAAAACCTTCTATGACCCCCGGGTATAACTTGCAACCTTAGCCCTAAAGGCTGTGGGGAATTGTCATCCTCAAAGACATAATTTCTATCTTGAAATCAACTACGCTGAACAAAGTGGCCAGTTCAAAATTTTGATTGGATGTGTTTGGGGAAATTGTGGGCGTGGAAGGGGTGTTAGTTGCCTTCAAATCCCTTTCGACTTTTAAAAAGGGCACAAGCAACTCCAATATCCAATTGAATGAGCCCTTTTTGAAGTTTGTACGACAACTTCTTCGATACGAAGTGCCCTGCCCTAAAGGAGAAAACTAATAAATAATACATTGCGCCAACATCGTTCTTATATGCCCTCAGGACATAACTTAAAATCCTTGCCTCGAGGGTGGGGGGGGAGTGTCTTCCTCAAAATCATATTTTCTATCTGGAAATCAACTGCGCTGAACCAAATGGCTATTTCAGAATTTTGATTGGATGTGTTTGGGGGAGCGATGGGCGGGGTGGGGAGGGGGTTTGGGCAGGTTGCCCTCCAATCACTTTCGACTATTAAAAAAGGCACTAGCCCTTTGAATTTCCAATAGATTGAGCCTTTTTTGAAGTTTCTACAACACCGCCTTCTATAAAGACCTTATATGCCCCAGGGCATAACTTACAACCGTTGCCCTGAGGGCTGTCGTGGAGTGTCCTCATCAAAAACATAATTTCTATCTGAAAATCAAAGATGTTGAACAAAATGGCTATCTAAAAATTTTGATTGCATGTGTTTTGGGGAATAGTGGGTGTGGAAGGGGTGTTAGTTGCCTTACAATCACTTTCGACTATTGAAAAGGGCACAAGCCACGCCAATTTCCAATTGAATGAGCCCTTTTTGAACTTTCTACGACAAGTTCTTCGATACGAAGTGCCCTGCTCTAAAGGAAAAAAAAAATAAATAGTACTTTGTGCCAACATCGTTCTTATATGCCCTCATGGCATTACTTAAAACCCTTGTTTTGAGGGTTGCGGGGGAGTGTCCTCCTAAAACACATATTTTCTATCTGGAAATCAACTACGCTGAACAAAATGGCTATCTCAAAATTTTGATTGGATGTGTTTGGGGTAATGATGGGCGTGGGGGGCTAGTTGCCCTCCAATCACTTTCAACTATTAGAAAGGGCACTAGCCACTCCAATTTCCAATCGAATGAGCCCTTTTCGAAGTTTCTACGACAACTCCTTCGATACGTAGGGCCGGGGTATGGAGAAAAAAAATAATACATTGTAGCAACATCGTTCTTTACTTAGGCAGCGCTATTGCGCTGCCTATGATTTAGGGCACAAATAAGTTATTTGAATCTTATCCTTTCTCCATGTGACCTGTCCGGTATTAATTTGACATTTCCGATAACATTTTTGCAGTTCGTTTCATTACATTTTTTTGTGAAATAAAGATCGAAATTTATTTAACGAGAAATGAGTTTTTGGAGTTGCTGATAAAGGTGACTCAATGGGGGGATAAATCTATCAGTAATAATGACCCTCGTCTAAGGCTATTTCAAAAATACCCACCAAAAAGTAGTTTAAAGTTTCAGTTCTAGTCTACTGTTCTTTTCCTTTTTTATCCCTCAAATTTGATAATTATTTCTTGTTCATGTTAAAGAGTTTTTTTTTATTATAGTTTCATCATTTTCATGTAATTTTAGCATATATGGCTCCCGAGATCTTTATGTCCACTGCTGAGACAGGCCATGGTCGGGCTGCTGATATTTGGTCAGTTGGTTGTGTAGTTGTGGAAATGGCCACTGGAAAGGTAGCTCTCTCTTTCCCTATTTAGTTTTCTCTTTCTTTTACTCTTTTCCTTTTCCTTAATTTCTGTTGTTTTATTATATTAATCGTTTTTTTTATCTAATTTTCCCTTAATGTGTTGCTAATAATTTATTTTTTCTCGAGTTAAGTGTTTTCAGTAGCCTTTTGACTTTTTTTCCACGTACGACAAACACAAGGCTGCCTCCAAGTTAGATCTCCTTCAAAAAGTAAGAAATTCAGCCAAGTCATAAAAATTGTCAGAAATTGGGACAAAAAAAAGAAAAAGTAAGGTTTTTCTCTTTTTGGGCTACTGCATGTAAAAAGAATAATAATAGAAATTTACCTAAAATCTTTCTTTTTGGTCACAAATAGTGTTCGACATTGTTTTTCTGTCTATTCTTCTTAATTCCCTGTTAGTGCCTTAACCAGAATTAATTAAAAAAAAACTTTTTCCATAAAATAAGTTTTTCAAAGAAAAGCAAAGCACACCATTAAACAAAAAATGAGCAAAAATAAAATCAAATAATCTACCAAGCTTGAAACTACCACAAATCAGCATCGATAAATAAATGAAACCCAAAACGAACAGAAAGTACAATAAATAAACGAGTCAAACTCGAAACGAGCAGAAACTAACGTAAGTTGTGCTCAAAACCCCTATGCCTTCCCAAGGCCAGAACATAATTTGCACTTTACTGAAAAAATATAAATGTTTTTACTTTTATAACTTTAATAAATCAAATAATATTAACATTTTGATTACTAAATATCAGTATATGTATATTAAACTGACAATGCACATTCCTTTGTATTTTTTAGTATTTTTTTCAGTAAAGTACAAATTATGCTCAATCGAATGAGCCCCTTTTCAAGTTTCTACGACAAAGATTTCAATAAAAACCTTATATACCCCCAGGGCATAACTTATAACTCTTGCCCTGAAGACTGTGGGGGAGAGTCCTGCTCAAAGTTTTAATTTCCTGAACTTTAAACTGCGTGGAACAAAATAGCTATCAAAAAATTTTTATTGGATATGTTTGGGGAAATGGTGGGCGTGGAAGGGGTGTTAGTTGCCTTCCAATCACTTTCGACTATTCAAAATGCACTAGCCCTTTGACCTTCCAATCGAATGAGATTTTCTTGAAATTTCTACGACAACGCCTTCTATAAAAACCTTATATACCCCCAGGACATTATTTTCAACCCTTGTCCTGAAGGCTTTGGGGGAGTGTCCTCCTCAAAAACATTATTTCTATCTGGAAATCAACTACGCTGAACAAAATGGCTATCTAACAATTTTGATTGCATGTGTTTCGGGAAATGGTGGGCGTGGAAGGGGTTTTAGTTGCCTTCCAATCACTTTCGACTATCAAAAAGTAGCACAAGCCAGTCCAATTTCCAATTGAATGAGTCCTTTTCAAAGTTTCTATGACAACTTCTTCGACACGAATTGCCCTGCTCCAAAGGAAAAAAATAATAAATGACGCATTGTGCCAAAATCGTTTTCATACACCCCCAGGACATAACTTAAAACCCTTGCCCCGAGGGTTGTGGGGGCATGTCCTCCTCAAAAACATATTTTCTGGAAATAAACTACGCTGAACAAAATGACTATCTCAAAATTTTTATTGGATGTGTTTTGGGGAATGATGGGTGTGGGGGGGGGATAGCTGCCCTCCAATCACTTTCGACTATTAAAAAGGGCACTAGCCCTTTGAATTTCGAATCGAATGGTCCTTTTTTGAAGTTTCTACGACAACGCCTTCTACAAAACCTTATATGCCCACAGGGCATTACTTACAACCCTTTCCCTGAAGCCTGTTTGGGATTGTCCTCCTCAAAAACATAATTTATATCTGGAAATCTTCTACGCTGAACAAAATGATATCTCAAAATTTTGATTGGATGTGTTTCGGGAAATGGTGGGCTTGTAAGGGGTGTTAGTTGCCTTACAATCACTTTCGGCTATTAAAGAGGGCGCAAGCCACTCCATTTTCCAATTGAATGAGCCCTTTTCAAAGTTTCTACGACACCTTCTTTGATACGAAGTGGCCTGCTCTATAGGAAAAAATAATAAATGATACATTGTGCCATCATCGTTCTTATATGCCCTCAGGGCACAACTTAAAACCCTTGCCCAAAGGGTTGTGTGGGAGTGTCCTCCTCAAAAACATATTTTCATCTGTAAATCAACTACGCTGAATAAAATGGCTATCTGAAAATTTTGATTGGATGTGTTTGGGGGAATGATTGGCGTCGAGGGGGGGGGGGCTACATGCCCTCCCATCACTTTTGACTATTAAAGAGGGCACCAACCACTCCAATTTGCAATCGAAACAGGCCTTTTCGAAGTTTCTAAGACGACTCCTTCGATACGAAGTGCCCGGGCATGGAGGAAAAAAAATAATAATACATTGTGCCCACATCGTTCTTTACTTAGGCAGCGCTATCGCGCTGCCTATGATAGGGTAGATGAGATAGTGTCTTGAGAGGATTTGTGTTCGTCACTATGTCATAAGCTCCTTCCTCTGTCCATATCCATATCCCTGGATGAACAACTCTGCTGCCATGGCCATAGTGCCATTGTCAGCATGCTGCCATAGTGGCCAAGCCAACTTGAACAAACATTTTCCAGCATCGGAATACTTGAAAATTTCAGGAAATTCTCGGGGGCGAGTGTACTTCACATTTTATCTAGGGAGATGAGCAGAAACAAATCTAAAGAAATTATACATCCAGGCTATCAAATGGTATATCACCCAACAATAAAAAAAAAAAAAAAATCTCTACATCATCGAGGATCCAACGCCAACAAAACAAAAACACTTCCCCCCCCCCAAAAAAAAAACAACAAACAAACAAACAAAATAAAACACCATAAACCAACTATAAATTATTTAATATTTACCTTTAATAAGAAACTTTTCATCTGTCTTTTAAAGAAGCCAAGTGTTCGTGACTGACAAATCTCAGCAGGAACCAAGTTCCAAGCACGTCCAACAGTCGCGACCAGACCAAAGTCTGAACGAACCGAGGGAGTAGCCGGAATCATCACATCCTCCCAGTTTCGAACTGCGTACAAATTTACCTCCCCTACTAGCTTAAGTAGTCCAGAAAAACAAAATGGGAGATCTCCGTGGAAGAATTGATATGCCAACGAAGATGGAAATATAACATAAATATCTCTAATCTTAAAGAGATCAACAGGAGTGTGTTTAGCCGACTGGAGAACTCTTACCGCTTTCTCATGAATAATATGAACAGTAGCAAGTACAGAAAAAAATGTAGACATCCACACAGACGAACAGTAACATATATAAGGGAAAATGAGAGAGAAATATAAAAGACGGAGTATAGGAAAAGGAAATAAACGCTTTAATTTACGGATGATTCCAAGTCCACGGGAAATTTTCACTCTTATTACTTGAACGTGCCACTTAAACGATAAATTTTCATCCAAAAGAACTCCCAGGAATCACACATATCGAGAAATCGCACATATCGAAAGCCATTTGCAAAATATGGCGCATACGCTATTTGGTAGCGCATGGGTAGCGTATTTGGTAGTGCTATTTGGTGGTACTGCATATTATATTTTCATTTACCTAACTTCTTAAAAGCAAATAGATCATAATTCCCGCGGGGGATTATATTGCAACATTTTTAAGGTGGATTGGAGACATAACGTTTTTATGTGTCCCCCAAAACAAATTTGAACTCCCCTTCCTCTTTTCCCTTTTATATCGGAGTTTCAACTGAGCCACCCAAGCCGTTCTCAATATATTGCAGATATGCTATATATCCTGACACTATAAATCATCTCTAAATTTTTCTTTTCCCGCTCCTCCAAGTTGACTTTTGAGGTCCTCTTGACCCCCGATACTCCCTCGGAGTATTAATTTCATATCACAAGTCGTTTTTTAGATAGATAGATAGATAGATCGTGTATTTCCAAAGCCAAAGAGCCATATACACACAAAAATCTATGAAAAATAAAGAAACCACAACAGAACAAATTACGAAACACATTGACATGATACATAACAAAAAATACCTTGTGGTAATTTATCGAGAAAATAAATGTAATTCCAAATAATTAATAGTAATTAATTGTAAAAGCTTTTCCTTCTTTCTAATCCCTTCTCTATGTACGCACCAATACGAAATATTGAGGTTGGATTACTGCTTTGTAAAATACCAGGAAGCATAAAAAAATCCCATGTAAGTATTTTTCCCTTAAATCAGAGAGCACCGGGCACTTTCGGAGAAAATGGTGCAAATCTTCGTCCTCATCTCTACAAAGAGAACACACTTTGTTTCTGACATGTCGGAAATTTTTGGACATGTCAGAAGAAATTCCCGTGCCGAACCTGGTTCGGCACTTCCATGCTCTGGATTTGAAGGCAATTCGCCCTAAGCTGAATCCATTGACATAAAATCATAGCCGGTAAATTAAATTTAAAATAAATTTTCTCTCCAAAACTAGGTTTAACCTGATTATAATGATTCAATTTAGCAGAGTTTAATACCAGCCCTTGCCAATACTGAATTTCATGACCCTCTAAGATAAATCGTACCTGGCCTACTAAATTTGTTGGTAGATCACGGGAACTAAGACCGTCATTCCATAAGTAAGGCATTCCCACTCTTTCTAGTAATGACCTAATTTGGGATGGCCAAGACGTTTTTGAACCACAACTCAACATCTGATAATAAGCTGCTCTTACTAGTTTATCTTCATTACACCTAATGAGCTTCAACCAAAATCTAAGCATCAAAATAGACCTACGTAGTTTTAACGAAAACAGGCCCATATCACCTTTCAAAATCTGTGAATGAGTTGTCTGATGTAATCCAAACATTCTGTGCCGCTTCTCCGCCCCAAATCTCTGCTCCATTTTCTATAACTGATAAAACTTTTGTATTAAATGTTCTTTTACGGATTTTAGGTTGTTAATTCCCATTATTGTTTGGTTTCTAAAGACTGGAGACATGGCCACTTTGCCTCTATTAATTATTTCATCAACATGACTCTTTAAACTTCCATTTTCCGATAAAACAAATCCTAAACAGTTTATTCTTTTACTTACTTTCAGTTCCTTATCATTAAATTTAAATCTATAATTATCTTTGCCACTTGCTTTCCTTTTTTTAAAATAACAACTTCACTCTTTTTAACATTCTCCTTAATTTGTTCATCTGCAAATATTCTTCTATAAAACTCAGAAGCGTCTGCAGATCTTGCGGTGTACTAGCCATCAAAGCAATATCATCTGCAAATAATAAAAGTGATAGTTTATGGGTCCCTTGACTAACTTTCGGAGCCCATCTATTCTCTAGAAAATCAACATCATTTATAAAAATATCGAACAAATTAGGAGAAAGAGTGCTGCCCTGTTTTACTCCTAGCTTAATATTAAAAACCCTATTCATGCTTTTAATATATCCATATCTTATTTTAATATATCTTTTATATCAAAAGATATTCAGGGTGTAGAAAACGTAGAAAACTACGTAAAAGTTCCAAAATCTCTCAAGGTGTTCCTACATTATGCACATACGACATTTTGATACCCGGGCAGCATACAGTGTCTTTTAGTTTACCTCGTTACTTAATTGTGAAGATATTCCAAGACCTAAGAGAACTTTTTATTTAAAAATATTTTTGAGATCGTTAACAGAAATAGTTTAGCACCTCTCCCTATCCTCGATAGTACCGAAAAGTTCCAACTCCATCACCCAAGCTTTTCTTGTAATATTGCAGATATGTTACTTCAATAACTTGGGTGCACACTGGGTCTCATGAGTCTACTCCCCCCAACCAAAATCTGAGGTCCACTTGTCCCCCCCATACTTGCTGAAAGTTTCAACTCGATTCCACAAGCAGTTATTGAGACATTACAGATAATTTGAAAAATCAGGTGCGCATAGCGTCTTTTGATCTCAAGTATTCGTGTCATTAATACAGTATGCCCTTTGGAATCTTTAAAAATATTAGCTCGTTCACAGTCCCTAGGAACAACCCTTCACACAAAGGAGCTGCACAGAACTGCCCTTCACACAAAGCTTTGATAATTTCTGTAACTTTCTGAGGGATTCCGTAAAAACAAAGAATTTTCCACAATCACTCCAGGATGGGCTGAATCAAAAGCTTTCAGTAAGTCTGTGAAAATCAGAATGACCTGATCGCGTGCCTGCTATCTTTTTGGTTAAGATACGCACAGTTCTACTGTCTCTACGACCTGCACTTCATTCGATTCCAGTGGCTAGGTTTTCGATGTCTACTCTCATGACCCCACTTGCAGACTTCTGTACTACTGTAGCAGCACTTTTATAATGTTCTTTCGAAACATTACGATAAAAGTTATCACTAAGATGACTAGAGGCGTATTTGTAAACAAGCACTTTTATGTCTGCTATTTTTTGTGTAAGCTGCTAAGTGTGGTAGCCAATCCATTCTTCCTTCCCACGCCTCAATGCCATCCGTCCTACTCACGCTTCCCATGCCCTACTTCAATAGCAACGTCTTTGATACACTGCGTCACTGACTCCCAAATCTATCAGCGCTCTATACAATGCAATCTTCAAGCTCCAGATCAGTAAGTCTATTATTCAATGCAAGTCGTTATGGTAGTAGTAATCGTAGTAGTAATGGCAGTAGTAGTACGCTGATAGTGCCTTTTGGTTAGTTCGATATCTTTGTCAACACGCCCTGAAGGTTTCAATTTAATACCCAAAGCTGATCCCGAGATATTGCTGATACCCCCTTTTGACAACCTGCATGCACATATTGTGTTTTGATTTGGTTCATTCTCTCCTCGACAATCCCTAAAAGTGTCGCCTTAATACCTTTAACCTTGGAAGTAGCAGTAGCCGTGGTGGTAGAAATAGTAGTAGTAGTAGTAGTTATTAGTATTAGTAGTATTAGCAGCAGCAGTTGTATATAGTGCCTTTAAAGGCACATAGTGCCTTTTGGTTAGTTCACAATCCTCTGGAATTTGACTTAATACTCTAAGCCGTTCGTGAGGCACTCCCTTTTGACAATCTACGTACACATAATGTGTTTTGATATAGTTCAACATTCCTTGACAGCTTCACCTTAATACCTTCATCCTTTTTGGAGACCCAGGATCAAGCATACCACCCTTTCCCACTAACAAATCTTATGTGTGAGGTATAGTTACTGAAGATTTGAATTATGCTCAACAAAATGATAATCTCAAAATTACGATACAATTTTTGGGGGAGAGCAGCAAAAAGGGGTTAGGGGACTGGTTCCTCTCCAGTTACTTTTGATTCTAAAAAAGTTCGCTAGAACTTTCAACTTCTAATCGAATGATTACCCTCCGAAGTTTCTACGACAACTCCTTCCATACGAAGTGCCTTGGTTAACAGAAAAATATATACATAGAGCCCTGTTTGGTCTTTACTTAGGCAGCGCTATTGCGCTGCCTTTGATAACTTTATCTCTTTTTTTCTTAAGTGTTTAGATTACTTAATTCTTTTTCCGATTTTTTTTTTATTGGTATTCTAGTTGAAGCTTCATTTTTGTATGTTTTTCAGAGACCCTGGCCTGAACTGGACAGCAACTACGCCATAATGTTCCGAGTAGGAATGGGAGAACACCCCGAACCTCCCCTGAATTTTTGCACGGAAGGGAAAGACTTCATTGGGCACTGTCTAACTCATGACCAAAATAAAAGATGGACTGCTACGCAGCTTTTGGAACATCCATTTGCAAAGGTATTTACTTCTGTTCTTGCTATGTGCTTTACCTACTTAAAAAAAAAAAAAAAAAAAAAAAAAAAAAAAAAAAAAAAAAAAACCTGAGCAAGTTTCTCCGCGTTCTATTGCTGTGTCAGCAATCTATCACGGATTTAGAGTCAGGATTTGGTACGGAATAAAAAATTTTTATTTTGGGTAGCAGCTTTTACAGTAGTAATTGTACGTGTTATGTTTTGGAAACCTTAAATTTACTCTTGTAACAATTCATGTCATTTTTAAATGTTAAAATAGGGCTAGATTTCTCCTTACGCTTGTCAGTTAGTAGTATATATATATATATATATATATATATATATATATATATATATATATATATATATATATATATATATATATATATATATATATATATATATATATATATATATATATATATATATATATATATATATATATATATATATATATATATATATATATATATATATATATATATATATATATATATATATATATATATATATATATATATATATATATATATATGAGGTTGAGAGCAAATGTAGTGTTGTATGATTGGCGTATTCTATGCCCTCCTCCCTTCCTATATCCCCGTAAAACCACGATTACAAATGCTGCTCGAATACAACAGATCGTTATGGAATGTAGAAAGGGGGCTATATAGAACTGAAATTACAGAAAAAACAGAGTTCTAGTATTTTTGAATGGCTAAAAGAGACTGGCAGGAGGGTAACGATAGTTTTTGACCTACTGTCAAATTGTGGCAAAGTATGGTCACAATGTAAAAATGGTTATTCCAATGGAAAAGAATAAAATATACTTAAGGTAAATCCCTGAAACACCTCAATAAGCTATTAAGACGACTGGAAATCCGATAAGTTCTTCCAAATGGAAGTAATGAGCGTACACTAAAATTCTAAATAAACAAATATGATCCTCTATATTTCTTGTATACCCCCCCCCCCTCAGCCCACCATTCTCTGCACTAAAGTTTTACTTTTTTTCTACCGACACTCCTAGAAAAACACCCTAATACAGGAGCAATATAATAAAAACTTCATGTATTTTCTCACACTGCCTCGAGAATGAGAGGGCTTGTATGTTCCCATTTGCTTTTAGAAATTTGTAATCACTTACGGCCTATATATTTTGGAGCCTAAAATGTTTTCAGTTAAGCACTAGTTAAAATTTAGTTTGAAGAGTAGGGTTATTAAAGAAACATCCCCCCTCTTATACAGAAAAATTCATATTTGTTCTGAGTTTTAATGTCACTCTTTACTTTCATTTAGAACAACTTTTTCAAAAAACATTAATCACAGAATCTCTGTTGTGAAAATACTCCTTCACAACGAGCGCGCAACGCTCTCCGCGGCAGCATTTATGAAAAATGACTTTTGCCGTTACTAATCACAACTCGCTACACTACCGTATCACCAAACAAACTTAAGCAGCACCTCTTCTGGCAGTATTTATGAAAAATGACTTTTGCCGGTACTAATCAGAACTCGCTAGACCACCGTATCACCACATGAACTTAAGCAGCACCTCTTCTGGCAGCATTTATGAAAAATGACTTGCCATTACTAATTAGAACTCGCTACACTACCGTATCACCACACGAACTTAAGCAGCACCTCTTCTGAATACAGAAAGTCTTTTTTCTGGAACCTGCATTTAGGCCTCTCACACACTTCTTCTACCTTGTACTTGCTATGTTAGCGAACTTGCCAGCGTTTTGCTCAAAGTTCCTGAACTTTGCAACTTCTAGACACCAAAAGGCCATTTTATGCTACAACATTACAATTTTATACTACAAAAATATAATTTTATAATACAATGATTCTAAAAAAATTTCAGGTTGCTGATTACTTATAAGCTGGTGACGTATACTGCTGAATCGCTTCATCTAACATTATAATTAAAACAGTTGGCTTCAACAACAGATTGAAGAAGATATGTGGATGCAGTTTTAAAGTAATGAATGATGAAAAATAGTTGTGTTATTGCCTAGCGTCAGGTAACGAGCCACGGGGCAAATTTTTTAAAATATACTTTTGTAAAAATATTTTCTGTACCAATTTAGTAACTTGCCGCTATTAGTAGAATTCAGGTGTTATGACAAATTAGACCGTGATGTAAAAATTGTTTCAATGACTGAATTGTGAATAGTATCTTAAGAAGTCTTTGTTCGTGACTTAGGCTATAACTTTCGTTGTCAATTTGCATCAAAATGTGTGATTTCGTTTCTTATAAAAACGCAGCATCATTTTTATTTTAATACTTTTATGATACAAATTTAGAAAACTTTTCACCTTATAATTTATTTGAAAATAGTAGTGGTGGTTGTAGTGCATATTTGTATTGGCACTTAAAGTGCCAATTTAGTTGTTGGCCTTAAGCCTTTTTAAAGCATGAGTAAACCGACTTGGAATCATCTGTTTTAACCAATCAGTTCTATTTATAAAAGAGATAACCAGCTATGATTGGTTGAAAGCGGTGGAATCTAGCCAAATCTTTCACAAAGTAGAAAGTGAAGCATTTGTAGATGGCGGATTTTTAATTTATGTTTTGGGTTATATTTATGTTTTTCTCAATTTGTGCTCTTAAATAGTTTATGAGGTCATTTTGTCTTTTAGCATATTTTTATTCATTTTATTGTTTTCTTTTTTTGCTTAAAAAGTAAAATACTTTTTACTCACTTTTTTTTACCCATTTTCTATTTTAAGGAATAAATATCAGTATAGGCATATTAAACTGACTATCCATGGTCTTTTTTTCAGTAAAGCCTAAGTTGTGTTCTGTTCTTAAGAAGGCATGGGGGTTGTTACCTAGTAATGTTAATTTTTGCTCGTTTTGACTTTGACTCGGCTATTGTTATAATTTCTGTTCGTTTTGAGTTTAATTTAATTGTTTATAGTGATTTGTGGTTGTCTTGAATTTATTTCTGCCCATTTTTGCAAGCAGTCTGCAAGCAGTTACGTGTAAAGAAAATTTGTCTTGGGCCAAGGGATGAGAAAAATGGGATGGACAACAAAATTGCGTAAAAGCAACAACAACAAAAATCTATGGGAATTAAATGAAGGGATGCCAATTGGGGAGTGGGAATTTTTCAATGATTTTTCGCCCCTCGCCCTGTATTTTCAAAACCACCCTTCGTCGGTATTTTCATTGAAAGGTACCTTTTTTTTGTTGAGGAAACTAAAAAGAAATCGTTCCCCTTCGCCCTCTATGTTTTCATGAATTATCGCCCATGGTTGAGCATGTGTGTGATCTCTCCATTTTAATACTGAAACTTCCGCTCGACAAAAACCTACTTGCATGAAAATGATCTCGTTGTCAGTTTTATTAATTAAATCAATAAGTAATCCATATTGTGGCTGTGAATATTTTGGCTTAAGTGATGTATTATTTTATTTCAAAATAAAAATAAAACACTTTCTACTTTGTGTATATTTTACGAATTTTTTTTATTATGTTGAAAGTTTTAAGCTACTCAAAAGTAGAAATTTACTACCCAAAATAAAATATTTTCTATTTTGTGTTTATTTTACTTCTTTTTATTATGTTGAAAATTTTAAGCTACACGAAAGTAGAAATTTACTATGCAAAATAAAACACTTTCTATTCTGTGTATATTTTACGACTTCTTTTTATTATGTTGAAAATTATAAGCTACTCAAAAGTAGAAATTTACTACCCAAAATAAAATATTTTCTATTTTGTGTATATTTTACTACCTTTTTATTACGTTGAAAATTTTAAGCTACTCAAAAGTAGAAATTTACTACCCAAAATAAAATACTTTCTATTTTCTGTATATTTTACGAGTTCTTTTTATTATGTTGAAAATTAAAAGCTGCTCAAAAGTAGAAATTTACTACCCAAAATGAAATATTTTCTATTTTGTGTATATTTTACGGCCTTTTTATTACGTTGAAAATTTTAAGGTACTCAAAAGCATAAATTTACTACCCAAAATAAAATATTTTCTTTTTTGTGTATATTTTACGACTTCTTTTTATTATGTTGAAAACTTTAAGCTACTCAAAAGTAGAAATTTACTACCCAAAATAAAATATTTTCTATTTTGTGTATATTTTACGACCTTTTTATTGTGTTGTAAATTTTAAGCTGCTCAAAAGGAGTAATTTATTGCCCAAAATAAAATATTTTCTATTTTGTGTATATTTTACGACTTTTTTTATTATGTTAAAAAATTTTAACTACTCAAAAGTAGTAATTTACTACCGAAAATAAAATATTTTCTATTTTGTTTGTATTTTTTTTTTTTTTACTTATTTTTATTATGTTGAAAACTTTAAGCTACTCGAAAGGAATAATTTACCTCCCAAAATAAAATATTTTCTATCTTGTGTATATTTCACGACTTTATTTCTTATGTTGAAAATTTTAAGCTACTCAAAAGGAGTGATTTACTATCCAAAATATATTTCCCCACTATATTGTTGTATCTTATTTTGTTTAAGTTAATAAAGTCTTCTGTCAAGTCGAAAAACTGAGGAGGGATTTATTTCAAACCGTGAAAGTTCCTTTATATCTATATCCATTTACAGGGCACATGTAATCTCGGAAACATGTTAAGTTGGTCCTCAATCCCGAATCCTCAAGATTGTAATTGAGCTCCTTTGTTCAGAAAATGACAGGAAATTATGAAAGAATGGTTCAGGACCCTCCGCCCCCTTCTCCTAAATACTTACCATAATAAATAACTATAATTGGTTGGTTGAAATAGGATTAGGTTTGAAAAAGAGAAGCGTAGAAATCATAACATTTCCGGGGGAAATGGGTCGTAATAACTGAGACCCCCTTACATATGGGCCTGTAATGTAATAATTCCTTTTGAAAGAAATACCATTACTACTTGAGTTTTATCTTCCTGAGTGCCAGATTCGATTCTATATTTTCTTCTCGAAGATATATCGTGCACGTTTTTGAAACTTAAACAGGCTAAGAAAATTTATTTCATAGACATTAAAGAGCTTTCCAAAATGGTGTTTTACCCTTTATCCCTGATGTCATCGTTTTAAGGTAACATAAGCTGAGGATTCTGATGAAAATAACGTGTTTACGTGCCGTTTGAAGGACTGTGAAGGTTAACTTTATTGATTGAAACAAATGATATAATATTTAAATTTTTAGAAGAATAAAGTTGGTTATTTTACTTGAAATAGAACGTTTTATGTTTATTTTTTTTTTTTATTTACTAATAATTGAAGCTTCATTTTGAACATTCTGTTTTAACAGCACGCTAATTAAGTCCACTTAAAGCATAGGCTATTTCAGAAACCTCTCTGTTCATACTAGAATATTACAAATGGGAGTTAGCATTAAAGCGGACCAAGTCACAGAAAATAACATTTTAGGTTCGCTGTTAATGTTCTTCAATGTTTAAGTCTCTCGAATTTAAATTACTAAAATTGAATTTTATAATTGTATGTAGGTTTTTTAAATACAAAACATTAATAAGCAACTGTAGGCAAATTTGTTTTATGTGAAGCACCCTAAATCTGGAAAAGGCTGGATCTCTTCTGTTGTGGAAGGTAATCATTTTTTAGATAGTAGTTAGGCAACTGCTGAATTATCTTTAGTTTATGAAATATTATCAAATTTTGTACTCGTTTTCTTCATTTACTATTCGTAATTAATCTAAAACATTGATGCTCAGCTATATTGAGTATTGATATTTTATGAATGTTTAAAACATAGAGTTAATACATATTATTAGCGGATCTCCATGTCCTAATATGTATTAGGATACTAATTAGATCTCTAATGGATTAGATCTCTTTATTCGCCGTTAGGTGTCTAGTGGTTGGAATACGCTGTCGTATGTTTTGTTAGGTAGAAAAACCAGAAATTTACTACCCAAAATAAAATATTTTCTATTTTTTGTATATTTTACGACTACTTTTTATTATGTTGAAAATTTTAAGCTACTCAAAAGTAGAAATTTACTACCCAACATAAAATATTTTCTATTTTGTGTATATTTTACGACTTCCTTTCATTATGTTGAAAATTTTAAGCTACTCAAAAGTAGAAATATACTACCCAAAATAAAATATTTTCTATTTTGTTTATATTTAACGACTTCTTTTTATTATGTTGAAAATTGTTTTTGTAGAAAAGCCAGAAATATTAAATCTTTTATTTCAGTGAGAAAATAACTATTATTCTATTAACTATATTAACTATTATTATTCCTAACCGAACAAAATCAGTTTTGTGAGCTACAGTTTCAGAAACAATGATAGTCCATATCTCTTTGGTTTTGGACTTCACGATGTCCATCTATTCAAGTCCACAATTACCGTTTTTTAATTTTGGCTTCTAAGCAGTAATTTTGGCTTCTAAGCAGTAAATTAATAGGAAATACTTTTGCTTAGACATATAGGAAATACTTTTGCTTAGACATATAGGAATTACCATGCTATTTTCTTAGACATATAGAAAATACTTTTGCTTAGACATATAGGAAATACTTTTGCTTAGACATATAGGAATTACCAAGCTATTTGCTTAGACATATAGGAAATACTTTTGCTTAGACGTATAGGAAATACTTTTGCTTAGACATATAGGAAATACTTTTGCTTAGACAAATAGGATATACTTTTGCTTAGACATATAGGAATTACCATGCTATTTCCTTAGACATACAGGAAATACTTTTGCTTACACATATAGGAAATTCTTTGCTTAAACATATAGGAAATACTTTGCTTACACATATAGGAAATACTTTTGCTTACACATATAGGAACCACTGAAGCGTATCAAGTTGATAGACCTAAAAAGCGATCAAACATGTTTTGGAACTATGGTTGAGATTGTGTAATGCAACCAGACTGGTTTCGTTTCACGGGTTCATTAATATAACAACTAATATTTATGAAAAGGGTAATTACTTGGAAGTTCAATAACCAAATTAAACTTCCGATGGTTAAGAATGCGTCACTGGATGATTACAGAAGTGTAAATGATGAAAAGTTGTATCATTTACCGAAAAAATATCTTTATTTAAGAAAAAAAGGGTATAGCATTTGCGAATTGGACTGTATGAACGATATTAATATTTGATTGAATAATAGGGATATGAATGATCCTAATTAGTGATCGGAGTGTGTGAAGGTGGTAAAAAAAGGGCTAAACTGATTATCAGTTAAGGTAACCCCGAAGGGCTTGTTAACTCAGGCAATTTGTTATAAATTTGGAACAACATCAATCTATGAAAATGGTTAACGATGATAAAATGGTCCTGTGAGTTGACCTGGCTTTACTTCTTCGATGTGTTCTGTATAATACACAAGTGTTGTTTGAGCAGTGTGGTCAATTTAAAATAGAGTCTAACGTTATAGTATACTAAAAAGATGATACTAATAGAGATGTAGATGTCAAGAAAAGAATTTTAATAATGAAATTCAGAAGAACCCTTAGAAATCCTTGCAAATCAAGTACTGAGGTGATTATAGGTTTGAAGCACCAATGACCCTAACCACCAGGGACCTCAACCCCCAAAGGTCCCCTATCCCACAAACTCCAAAAGACCCTTCCCCCAACTTTTTGGCCCCCCTCCCCCCATTTTCTTTTTGATTTTTTTAACTTTTTTTTATTTTTTTTTAACATGATATATTCTTTCAACTTTTTTTACATCTCTTATAATGACATGAAACATGCTTAAAACATAAAAAATTCACATTTAATATTTTCCAACTTCAAAATGGGAATGATATAGATATGTGTGTCGCAACTTTTACTATTAGAAAATATTGTTTGTTATAGTACTTTTTTTTTGTTGTGCTAAATTTTTTTTGGACTGAAATTATTCAACTTTTATTTATTTTTTTTACGTATCTTAAAATGACATGAAATATGCTTATGGCTCTAACAATTGTACTCTATGCTTGCCCAGAGACTCGATGCGGCTTTCCCAGCCCCCGCCCCCCCATTTTTTTGGATTTTTTTTTTTCTTTTTTTCAACATGATATATTTTTTCAACTTTTTATAAAAAAAATCACATTTAATATTTTCCAAATTTAAAATGAGAATGATATAGAAATGTTAGTCGCGACTTTTACTATTAGAAAAATATTGTTTGTAGTAGCGCTTTCTTTTTTGAACTAAATTTTTTTTTGGACTTCGAAATTATTCAACTTTTTTTTACGTATCTTAAAATGACATGAAATATGCTTACGGCTCTAATAATCGTACTCTAGGCTTGCTCATAGACATGACGCGGCTTTCCCACTGGTACTCTATGTCCGGTTACCAAAAAAATTCAACTCTTATGATGGTGGATATGCGAGATTGAGATCTCCAGAGAGGATTGCACTCAAAGAGAATGCCAACATAAAAATATTAGTTGACGAAGAGGGGCATCTTCTTGCTAGAACTTGTGGTAACATGTTACCCAGTGTTAAACCATATCGTCAGCTTTCGGGTATTAGCATTCAAATGAAAGCAAAGACGAAAAGAAAGGCCTACTCTTCTACTAATATCATAAACCATATCTTTTCTACGTGCCGGAACTGTTATCATTGTACAAATAGTCTGATAATAGACAGTGAAATTGCCAGAAAAATAAAAAGGGCATTGGCAGAAAATATCACTAAGGAATATAAAGATGAATCGATGAAAAACAAAGTACGAGCAAACGTACTCTTTGTCTCTCTCTTTTTGTCTCTCTCACTCTGTTTGCCAATGTGTCTGGGCGGGTGTTTGCTTATCTCAGTGCCTGTCTCTGTTGATTTGTATGTCTGAATCAATATATTTGCATGTGTTTTTATCTCTCCCCGTCTCCTTGAATATGTGTCTGGGCGGATGTTTGCTTCTCACAGTGCCAGTTTGTGTCGGTCTGTATGTAAGATTCTATATATTTATATATGTTTTTGTCTCTCTCACTTCCTCTGCTTATGTGTCTGGGTGGGTGTTTGCCTCTCTCAATGCCTGTGATTGTTGCTTTGTATGTCTGAATCTATGTATTTGCATTTGTTTTTGTCTCTCTCACTCTCTGGGCCTATGTGTCTGGGCGGGTGCTGCTTATCTCAGTGCCTGTCTCTCTCAGTTTTATTTCTGAATCAATATATTTGTATGTGTTTTTATCTCTCCCACTCTCCTTGCCTATGTGACTGGGTGGATGTTTTCTTCTCCTAGTGCCTGTCTTTGTCGGTTTGTATGTCAGAATCTATATATTTATATGTATTTTTGTCACCCTCACTCTCTTTGCTTATGTGTAGGGGCGAGTGTTTGCCTATCTCAATGCCTGTCATTGTTGGTTTGTATTCTGAATGTATATATTTGCATGTCATTTTATCTCTCTCACTCTTTTTGCTTGTGTGTTTGGGCAGGTGTTTCCTTATTCCAAGGCATGTCTGTCTCGGTTTGTATGTCTGAATCTATATGTTTGTATGTGTTTTTGTCTCTTTCACTTCCTCTGCTTATGTGTCTGGGCGTATGTTTGCCTATCTCAATGCCTGTAATTGTTGCTTTGTATGTCTGAATCTATATATTTACATTTGTTTTTTGTCTCTCTCACTCTTTTTTCTATGTGTCTGGGCGGGTGTTTGCTTATCTCAGTGCCTGTCTCTGTCGATTTGTATGTCTAAATCAATATTTTTGCATGTGTTATTATCTCTCCCCGTCTCCTTGCCTATGTGTCTGGGTGGATGTTTGGTTCTCCCAGTGCCTGTTTTTGTCAGTTTGATGTTAGAATCTATACATTTGCATGTGTTTTTATCCCTCCCAATCTCCTTGCCTATGTGTCTGGGCGGATGTTTTCTTCTCCCAGTGCCTGTCTATGTCGGTTTGTATATTAGAATCTATATATTTATATGTGTTTTTGTCTCTTTCACTTTATCTGCTTATGTGACTGGACGGGTGTTTGCCTATCTCAATACCTGTAATTGTTGGTTTGCATGTCTGAATCTATATATTTGCATGTGTTTTTATTTCTCCCACTCTCTTTGCCTATGTGTCTGGGCTGAAGTTTGCTTCTCTCAGTGCCTGTCTTTGTCGGTTTGTATGTCAGAATCTGTATATTTATATGTTTTTGTCTCTCTCACTCTCTTTGCTTATGTGTCTAGGATAGGTGTTTGCCTATCTCAATGCCTGTCATTGTTGCGTTTTTTGTCTGAATTTATCTATTTGCTTATGTTTTTGTCTCTCTCACTCTCAGGGCCTATGTGTCTGGGCGGGTGTTTGCTTATCTCAGTGCCTGTCTTTTTCGGTTTGTATGTCAGAATCCATCAATTTATATGTGTTTTTGTCTCTCTCACTTTCTCTGCTTATGTGTCTGGGCGGGTGTTTGCCTATCTCAATGCCTGTGATTGTCGTTTTGTATGTCTGAATCTATATATTTGCATTTTTTTTTGTCTCTCTCACTCTCTGGGGCTATATGTCTGGGCGGATGTTTGCTTATCTCAGTGCCTGTCTCTGTTGGTTTTATGTCTGAATCAATATATTTGCATTTTTTTTTATCTCTCCCACTCTCCTTGCCTACGTGTCAGGGCGGATGTTTTCTTCTCCCAGTGCCAGTCTTTGTCGGTTTGTATGTCAGAATCTATATATTTATACATGTTTTTTTTATTCTCACTCTCTCTTTTTATGTGTGGGTGGGTGTTTGTCTATATCAACGCTTATCATTGTTGGTGTATATGTATGATCTATATATTTGCATGTGTTTTTATCTCTCTCACTCTTATTACTTGTGCGTTTGGGTGGATGTTTGCTTACTCCAGTGCATGTCTTTCTCGGTTTGTATGTCTGAATCTATATATTTGCATTTGTGTCTCTCTCACTCTCTGGGCCTATGTGCCTGGGCGGTTGTTTGCTTATCTCAGTGCCTGTCTGCCGGTTTTATGTCTGAATCAATATATTTGCATGTGTTTTTATCTCTCCCACTCTCTTTGCCTATGTGTCTGGGCGGATGTTTGCTTTTCTCAATGTTCGTCTTAGATTACCCTAGAAATAATGGGAATATAACAAAGTAATAGATAACATATTTTTAATGAAATAATGACATATATGACATTAATATGAATATATGGTAGATACATTATTATATATTATTAATATCAATGATCAAATTTGGACATTTTGAATCTGTTCCATAAAATGCTTCACCATGTTCTCTCTTGATACTATAGCTATTGTCTTCTCTTAGTTCGTAATCAGTAGAATAATCATTATTCCATTTTGAGTCATACACAATTTTTACAGGTGTATCATCGACAGGGTCAATATATTTTTTGTCTTTGGTATTATTTGGTTCATTGACTGCTTGATCAATTGCAGTAACGTTTGCTGGTACTTTGTTTCTCATCGATTCATCTTTATATTCCTTAGTGATATTTTGTGCCGATTCCCTTTTTATTTTTCTGGCAATTTCACTGTCTATTATCACACTATTTTTACACAGGTAACAACTCCAGCACGTAGACAAGATATGGTTTATGATATTAGTAGAAGAGTAGGCCTTTCTTTTCCTCTTTGCTGTCATTTGAACGCTAATACCCGAAAACTGACGATATGGTTTACCACTGGGTAACATGTTACCACAAGCACTAGTAAGAAGATGCCCCTCTTCATCGACTATTATTTTTATGTTGGCATTCTCTTTGAGTGCAATCATCTCCTGGGATCTCAATCTCGCATATCCACCATCATAAGAGTTGAATGTTTTTGGTACTCCAAAGAAATTTAATTCCTTACTGTCATGACCATGCACGCATACGTTTCCGATAGTGCTACCACTTGTACTTATTTCATAGTTTAAATACTTCTTCTTGTCAGCGTTCAGTGCTACAATAACGCTATCATGTGAACATACTTTCTTAAAATGCTTCATCTTCACTTCTTAGAGATATGAGTTGTGTTTATTGTTCCACTGTGTAAAAAATACTGATTTAATATATCCAATAAACTAGGTAGAGTCAATAACCGGACATAGAGTATCAGTGGGAAAGCCGCATCGTGTCTCTGAGCAAGCATAGAGTACAATTGTTAGAGCCATAAGCATATTTCCTTTCATTTTAAGATACGTAAAAAAAAGTTGGTCAAAAAAAAAATTTTTTCATAGAAAAAAAAGTGCTACTACAAACAATATTTTTCTAATAGTAAAAGTCACGACTAACATTTCTATATCATTCTCATTTTGAATTTGAAAAATATTAAATGTGATTTTTTTTTATAAAAAGTTGAAAAAATATATCATGTTAAATAAAATAATAAAAAGTTAAAAAAAACTTCAAACAAATTTAAAAGATGGGGGGTGGGGGTGGGAAAGCCGCATCGTGCCTCTTGGCAAACATAGAGTACAATTGTTATAGCCATAAGCATATTTCATGTCATTTCAAAATAGGTAAAAAAAAGAAAAAAAAGTTGAATAATTTCGTCCAAAAAAAAAATTTAGCGCAATATAAAAAAGTGCTACTACAAAGAATATTTTTCTAATAGTAAAAGTCGCGACACACATTTATATCATTCCCATTTTGAAGTTGGAAAGTATTAAATGTGAATTTTTTATGTTTTAAGTATGTTTCATGTCATTCTAAGAGATGTAAAAAAAGTTGAAAGAATATATCATGTTAAAAAAATAATAATAACAAAAAGTTAATTTTTTTTAATTCAAAAAAATGGGGGGAGGGGCCTAAAAGATGGGGATAGGGGTCCTTTGGAGTTTTGGGGATAGGGGACCATTGGGGGTTGAGGTACCTGGTGGTTAGGGTCATCGGTGTTTCAAACCTATAATCACCTCAGTACTTGATTTGCAAGGATTTCTTAGGGTTGTTTTGAATTTCATTATAAAAATTCTTTTCTTGAAAAATACATCTCTATTAGGATCAGCTTTTTAGTATAATATAACGTTAGACCCTATTTTAAGTTGACAACACTGTTCAAACACCACTTGTGTATTATACAGAAAACATCGAAGAAGTAAAGTCAGGTCAACTCACAGCCATTTTATCATGGTTAACCATTTTCATAGATTGATGTTGTTCCAAATTCATAACAAATTGCCTGAGTTAACAAGCCCTTAGGGGTTACCTTAACTGATAATCAGTTTAGTCTTTTCTTACCACCTTCATACGGTCCGATCACTAATTAGAATCATTCATATCCCTATTATTCAATCAAAAATTAATATCGTTCAAACAGTCCAATTCGCAAATGTTGTACTCTTTTTTCGCAAATAGAGTTATTTTTTGGTAAATGATACAACTTTTCATCATTCACAGTTCTGTAATCATCCCGTGACGTATTCTTAACCATCGGAAGTTTAATTTGGTTATTGAACTTACAAGTAATTGCCCTTTTCAAAAACATTAGTTGTTCTATTAATGAACCCGTGAAACGAAACCAGTCTGGTTGCATTACACAATCTCAACCATAGTTCCAGAACGTGTTTGATCACTTTGTAGTTCTATCAACTTGATACGCTTCAGTGATTCCTATATGTGTAAGCAAAAGTATTTCCTATATGTGTAAGCAAAGTATTTCCCATATGTGTAAGCAAAGTATTTCCTATATGTCTAAGCAAATAGCATGGTAATTCCTATATGTCTAAGCAAAATTATCTCCTATATGTCTAAGCAAAAGTATTTCCTATATGTTTAAGCAAAGTATTTCCTATATGTGTAAGCAAAGTATTTCCTACACGTGTAAGCAAAAGTATTTCCTATATGTCTAAGCAAATAGCATGGTAATTCCTATATGTCTAAGCAAAAGTATTTCCTATATGTCTAAGCAAAAGTATTTCCTATATGTCTAAACAAAAGTATTTCCTATATGTCTAAGCAAATAGCATGGTAATTCCTATATGTCTAAGCAAAAGTATTTCCTATATATCTAAGCAAAAGTATTTCCTATATGTCTAAGCAAATAGCATGGTAATTCCTATATGTCTAAGCAAAAGTATTTCCTATATGTCTAAGCAAAAGTATTTCCTATATGTCTAAGCAAATGGCATGGTAATTCCTATATGTCTAAGCAAAGTATAAGGTAACATACTACTTGGATGGCTTTTAGTACAATAATCTTATTTCTAAGACTAATCTTCCTAGTCTTCAAACCTTTACAAAATATATGTTTCAAAGCTACGTTGTCCTTCCATTGAGAAGTTCTTGTGAAAGGAATAAATGATAAATTGAAGTAATGAATTGGTAAATTCGATAATAATGATATGCCGAAATAACATGCTTATCTGTCACTTATTTGAAACTTGATTGCAAATATGTTGTATTTGTGTTTACTATTTGTGAGAGTACATGGTAATAGTTTAGAAAGTGGTACTTTTTAAAGTCTAGCCGTTAGAGCGTCATTTTTGCCTTATAATTGAGTTTAGCTTCAAGGCTGTTTATGGATTTCTTTTTCAAGGTATACGAGGGCTCAAATAAGATGAAACTAGGGTCAGACTAAGTTTGTAAATCACTTGGGGAAAAGCTCAATTACGCCTAAAAAGCTCAATAGGCTCAAGGTTCAATTTCTGATTACCAAATCTCATCTATTAAAACTTTACTGTTGTTGTAGCCTAAGCTGATTTTTTTCCTTGAGTTCTTTTTAGAGACCTTGATTTAAGTATTATTTCTGTTTTATTGTTCTAATTATTTAGGATATAATATTAATACAGACAGATGCTTTGGTTTTTTCTGAACTGACTAACACCATGCTAAACCGCATTGAAATACATTCTCTGTCCTCAAAGCACCTTGCGAAAATCAAACCATTCCTGAAAATAAATCTCGTTAGATGATCAGTAAATAAATTTGGTTTTGGTATGTAGAGCTAAGTTCTGAACTGACCAACAACATGCTAAACCGCATTGAAATACATTCTCTGTCCTCAAAACAACTTGTAAAAATAAAACCAATCCCGAAAATACGTCTTGTTAGATGATCGGTAAATAAATTTGGTTTTGGTGTATAAGAGTTAAGTTCTAAACTGACTAAGATCATGCTAAACCGAATTGAAATACATTTGCTGTCCTCAAAATAATTTGTAAAAATCAAACCAATCCTGAAAATACTTCTCGTTAGATGATCAGTAAATAAATTTGGTTTTGGTGTATAGAGTTAAGTTCTGAACTGCCTAACACCATGCTAAACCCTCATTGAAATGCATTCTCTGTCCTCAAAAAAGCTTGTAAAAATAAAACCAACCCTGAAAATACGTCTTGTTATATGATCGGTAAATAAATTTGGTTTTGGTGTATAGAGTTAAGTTCTGAACTGACTAACACCATGCTAAACCGAATTGAAATACGTTCTCTGTCCTAAAAATTACATGTAAAAATCAAACCAATCCTGAAAATACGTCTCGTTAAATGATCGGTAAATATTTTTTTGGTGTATAGAGTTAAGTTCTGAACTGACTAACATCATGCTAAACCGAATTGAAATACATCCTCTGTTCTCAAAACAACTTGTAAAAATCAAACCAATCCTGAAAATACATCTCGTTAGATGATCAGTAAATAAATTTGGTTTTGGTGTATAGAGTTAAGCTCTGTACTGACTAACACCATGCTAAACCGCATTGAAATATATTCTCTGTCCTCAAAACAACTTGCGAATATCAAACCAATCCTGAAAATACATCTCGTGAGATGATCAGTAAATAAATTTGGTTTTGGTATATAGAGTTAATTTCTGAACTGACTAACACCATGCTAAACCCTCATTGAAATACATTCTCTGTCCCCAAAACAACTTGTAAAAATCAAACCAACCCTGAAAATACGTCTTGTTAGATGATCGGTAAATAAATTTTGTTTTGGTGACTATGACCATGCTAAACCGAACTGAAATACGTTCTCTGTCTTCAAAATTACTTGTAAAAATCAAGCCAATCCTGAAAATACGTCTCGTTATATGATCGGTAAATAATGTTTTTTTTGTGTATAGAGTTAAGTTCTCAACTGAATAACATCATGCTAAACCGAATTGAAATACATTCTCTGTCCTCAAAAAAACTTGTAAAAATCAAACCAATCCTGAAAATACGTCTCGTTAGATGATCGGTAAATAAATTTGGTTTTGGTGTATAGAGTTAAGTTCTGTACTGACTAACACCAAGCTAAACCGCATTGAAATACATTCTCTGTCCTCAAAACAACTTGCGAAAATCAAACCAATCCTGAAAATACATCTCGTTTGATGATCAGTAAATAGATTTGGTTTTGGTATATAGAGTTAAGTTCTGAACTGACTAACACCATGCTAAACCGCATTGAAATACATTCTCTGTCCTCAAAACAACTTGTAAGAATCAAACCAATCCTGAAAATACGTCTTGTTAGATGATCGGTAAATAAATTTGGTTTTGGTGTATAGAGTTAAATTCTAAACTGACTAAGATCATGCTAAACCGCATTGAAATACATTCTCTGTCCTCAAAACAACTTGTAAAAATCAAACCAATCCTGAAAATACGTCTCGTTAGATGATCGGTAAATAAATTTGGTTTTGGTATATAGAGTTAAGTTCTGTACTGACTAACACCAAGCTAAACCGCATTGAAATACATTCTCTGTCCTCAAAACAACTTGCGAAAATCAAACCAATCCTGAAAATACATCTCGTTTGATGATCAGTAAATAGATTTGGTTTTGGTATATAGAGTTAAGTTCTGAACTGACTAACACCATGCTAAACCGCATTGAAATACATTCTCTGTCCTCAAAACAACTTGTAAGAATCAAACCAATCCTGAAAATACGTCTTGTTAGATGATCGGTAAATAAATTTGGTTTTGGTGTATAGAGTTAAATTCTAAACTGACTAAGATCATGCTAAACCGCATTGAAATACATTCTCTGTCCTCAAAACAACTTGTTAAAATCAAGCCAAACCTGAAAATACGTCTCGTTAGATGATCGGTAAATAAATTTGGTTTTGGTGTATAGAGTTAAGCTCTGAACTGACTAACACCATGCTAAACCGCATTGAAATACATTCTCTGTCCTCAAAACAACTTGTAAAAATCAAATCAATCCTGAAAATACGTCTTGTTAGATGATCGGTAAATAAATTTGGTTTTGGTGTATAGAGTTAAGTTCTAAACTGATTAAGATCATGCTATACCACATTGAAATACATTCTCTGTCCTAAAAACAATTTGTAAAATTCAAACCAATCCTGAAAATACGGTTCGTTAGATGATTGGTAAATAAATTTGGTTGTGGTGTATAGAGTTAAGATCTGAACTGAATAACACCATGCTAAACCACATCGAAATACATCCTCTGTCCTCAAAGCAATTTGTAAAAATGAAACCAATCCTGCAAATACGTCTTGTTACATGATCGGTAAATAAATTTGGTTTTGGTGTATATAGTTAAGTTCTGAACTGACTAACACCATGCTAAACTGAATTGAAATACTTCTCTGTCCTCAAAATTACTTGTAAAAATCAAACCAATCCTGAAAATACTTCTCGTTATATGATCGGTAAATAATTTTTTTTTGTGTATAGAGTTAAGTTCTGAACTGAATAACATCATACTAAACCGCATTTAAATACATTCTCTGTCCTCAAAACAACTTGCGAAAATCAAACTAATCCTGAAAATACATCTCGTTAGATGATCGGTAAATAAATTTGGTTTTGGTGTATAGAGTTAAGTTCTGAACTGACTAACATCATGGTAAACCGAATTGAAATACATTCTCTGTCCTTAAAACAACTTGTAAAAATCAAACCCATCCTGAAAATACGTCTCGTTAGACGATTGGTAAATAAATTTGGTTTTGGTGTATAGAGTTAATTTCTGAACTGACTACCACCATGCTAAACCGAATTGAAATATATTCTCTGTCCTCAAAGCAACTTGCTAAAATCAAAATAATCCTGAAAATACATCTCGTTAGATGATCGGTAAATAAATTTGGCTTTGGTGTATAGAGTTAAGTTCTGAACTGACTAACACCAAGCTAAACCGCATTGAAATACATTCTCTGTCCTCAAAACAACTTGCGAAAATCAAACCAATCCTGAAAATACATCTCGTTTGATGATCAGTAAATAGATTTGGTTTTGGTATATAGAGTTAAGTTCTGAACTGACTAACACCATGCTAAACCGCATTGAAATACATTCTCTGTCCTCAAAACAACTTGTAAGAATCAAACCAATCCTGAAAATACGTCTTGTTAGATGATCGGTAAATAAATTTGGTTTTGGTGTATAGAGTTAAATTCTAAACTGACTAAGATCATGCTAAACCGCATTGAAATACATTCTCTGTCCTCAAAACAACTTGTAAAAATCAAACCAATCCTGAAAATACGTCTCGTTAGATGATCGGTAAATAAATTTGGTTTTGGTATATAGAGTTAAGTTCTGTACTGACTAACACCAAGCTAAACCGCATTGAAATACATTCTCTGTCCTCAAAACAACTTGCGAAAATCAAACCAATCCTGAAAATACATCTCGTTTGATGATCAGTAAATAGATTTGGTTTTGGTATATAGAGTTAAGTTCTGAACTGACTAACACCATGCTAAACCGCATTGAAATACATTCTCTGTCCTCAAAACAACTTGTAAGAATCAAACCAATCCTGAAAATACGTCTTGTTAGATGATCGGTAAATAAATTTGGTTTTGGTGTATAGAGTTAAATTCTAAACTGACTAAGATCATGCTAAACCGCATTGAAATACATTCTCTGTCCTCAAAACAACTTGTTAAAATCAAGCCAAACCTGAAAATACGTCTCGTTAGATGATCGGTAAATAAATTTGGTTTTGGTGTATAGAGTTAAGCTCTGAACTGACTAACACCATGCTAAACCGCATTGAAATACATTCTCTGTCCTCAAAACAACTTGTAAAATTCAAATCAATCCTGAAAATACGTCTTGTTAGATGATCGGTAAATAAATTTGGTTTTGGTGTATAGAGTTAAGTTCTAAACTGACTACCACCATGCTAAACCGAATTGAAATATATTCTCTGTCCTCAAAGCAACTTGCTAAAATCAAAATAATCCTGAAAATACATCTCGTTAGATGATCGGTAAATAAATTTGGCTTTGGTGTATAGAGTTAAGTTCTGAACTGACTAACACCATGCTAAACCGCATTGAAATACATTCTCTGTCCTCAAAACAACTTGTAAAAATCAAACTAATCCTGAAAATACATCTCGTTAGATGATCGGTAAATAAATTTGATTTTGGTGTATACACTTAAGTTCTGAACTGACTAACATCATGCTAATCCGAATTGAAATACCTTCTCTGTCCTCAAAACAACTTGTAAAAATCAAACCAATCCTGAAAGTACGTCTCGTTAGATAATCGGTAAATAAATTTGGTTTTGGTATATAGAGTTAAGTTCTGAACTGACTAACACCATGCTAAACCACATTGAAATACATTCTCTGTCCTCAAAACAACTTGTAAAAATAAAACCAATCCCGAAAATACGTCTTGTTAGATGATCGGTAAATAAATTTGGTTTTGGTGTATAAGAGTTAAGTTCTAAACTGACTAAGATCATGCTAAACCGAATTGAAATACATTTGCTGTCCTCAAAATAATTTGTAAAAATCAAACCAATCCTGAAAATACTTCTCGTTAGATGATCAGTAAATAAATTTGGTTTTGGTGTAGAGAGTTAAGTTCTGAACTGCCTAACACCATGCTAAACCCTCATTGAAATGCATTCTCTGTCCTCAAAAAAGCTTGTAAAAATAAAACCAACCCTGAAATTACGTCTTGTTATATGATCGGTAAATAAATTTGGTTTTGGTGTATAGAGTTAAGTTCTGAACTGACTAACACCATGCTAAACCGAATTGAAATACATTTGCTGTCCTCAAAATAATTTGTAAAAATCAAACCAATCCTGAAAATACTTCTCGTTAGATGATCAGTAAATAAATTTGGTTTTGGTGTAGAGAGTTAAGTTCTGAACTGCCTAACACCATGCTAAACCCTCATTGAAATGCATTCTCTGTCCTCAAAAAAGCTTGTAAAAATAAAACCAACCCTGAAAATACGTCTTGTTATATGATCGGTAAATAAATTTGGTTTTGGTGTATAGAGTTAAGTTCTGAACTGACTAACACCATGCTAAACCGAATTGAAATACGTTCTCTGTCCTAAAAATTACATGTAAAAATCAAACCAATCCTGAAAATACGTCTCGTTAAATGATCGGTAAATATTTTTTTGGTGTATAGAGTTAAGTTCTGAACTGACTAACATCATGCTAAACCGAATTGAAATACATCCTCTGTTCTCAAAACAACTTGTAAAAATCAAACCAATCCTGAAAATACATCTCGTTAGATGATCAGTAAATAAATTTGGTTTTGGTGTATAGAGTTAAGCTCTGTACTGACTAACACCATGCTAAACCGCATTGAAATATATTCTCTGTCCTCAAAACAACTTGCGAATATCAAACCAATCCTGAAAATACATCTCGTGAGATGATCAGTAAATAAATTTGGTTTTGGTATATAGAGTTAATTTCTGAACTGACTAACACCATGCTAAACCCTCATTGAAATACATTCTCTGTCCCCAAAACAACTTGTAAAAATCAAACCAACCCTGAAAATACGTCTTGTTAGATGATCGGTAAATAAATTTTGTTTTGGTGACTATGACCATGCTAAACCGAACTGAAATACGTTCTCTGTCTTCAAAATTACTTGTAAAAATCAAGCCAATCCTGAAAATACGTCTCGTTATATGATCGGTAAATAATGTTTTTTTTTGTGTATAGAGTTAAGTTCTCAACTGAATAACATCATGCTAAACCGAATTGAAATACATTCTCTGTCCTAAAAAAACTTGTAAAAATCAAACCAATCCTGAAAATACGTCTCGTTAGATGATCGGTAAATAAATTTGGTTTTGGTGTATAGAGTTAAGTTCTGTACTGACTAACACCAAGCTAAACCGCATTGAAATACATTCTCTGTCCTCAAAACAACTTGCGAAAATCAAACCAATCCTGAAAATACATCTCGTTTGATGATCAGTAAATAGATTTGGTTTTGGTATATAGAGTTAAGTTCTGAACTGACTAACACCATGCTAAACCGCATTGAAATACATTCTCTGTCCTCAAAACAACTTGTAAGAATCAAACCAATCCTGAAAATACGTCTTGTTAGATGATCGGTAAATAAATTTGGTTTTGGTGTATAGAGTTAAATTCTAAACTGACTAAGATCATGCTAAACCGCATTGAAATACATTCTCTGTCCTCAAAACAACTTGTAAAAATCAAACCAATCCTGAAAATACGTCTCGTTAGATGATCGGTAAATAAATTTGGTTTTGGTATATAGAGTTAAGTTCTGTACTGACTAACACCAAGCTAAACCGCATTGAAATACATTCTCTGTCCTCAAAACAACTTGCGAAAATCAAACCAATCCTGAAAATACATCTCGTTTGATGATCAGTAAATAGATTTGGTTTTGGTATATAGAGTTAAGTTTTGAACTGACTAACACCATGCTAAACCGCATTGAAATACATTCTCTGTCCTCAAAACAACTTGTAAGAATCAAACCAATCCTGAAAATACGTCTTGTTAGATGATCGGTAAATAAATTTGGTTTTGGTGTATAGAGTTAAATTCTAAACTGACTAAGATCATGCTAAACCGCATTGAAATACATTCTCTGTCCTCAAAACAACTTGTTAAAATCAAGCCAAACCTGAAAATACGTCTCGTTAGATGATCGGTAAATAAATTTGGTTTTGGTGTATAGAGTTAAGCTCTGAACTGACTAACACCATGCTAAACCGCATTGAAATACATTATCTGTCCTCAAAACAACTTGTAAAAATCAAATCAATCCTGAAAATACGTCTTGTTAGATGATCGGTAAATAAATTTGGTTTTGGTGTATAGAGTTAAGTTCTAAACTGATTAAGATCATGCTATACCACATTGAAATACATTCTCTGTCCTAAAAACAATTTGTAAAATTCAAACCAATCCTGAAAATACGGTTCGTTAGATGATTGGTAAATAAATTTGGTTGTGGTGTATAGAGTTAAGATCTGAACTGAATAACACCATGCTAAACCACATCGAAATACATCCTCTGTCCTCAAAGCAATTTGTAAAAATGAAACCAATCCTGCAAATACGTCTTGTTACATGATCGGTAAATAAATTTGGTTTTGGTGTATATAGTTAAGTTCTGAACTGACTAACACCATGCTAAACTGAATTGAAATACTTCTCTGTCCTCAAAATTACTTGTAAAAATCAAACCAATCCTGAAAATACTTCTCGTTATATGATCGGTAAATAATTTTTTTTTGTGTATAGAGTTAAGTTCTGAACTGACTAACATCATACTAAACCGCATTTAAATACATTCTCTGTCCTCAAAACAACTTGCGAAAATCAAACTAATCCTGAAAATACATCTCGTTAGATGATCGGTAAATAAATTTGGTTTTGGTGTATAGAGTTAAGTTCTGAACTGACTAACATCATGGTAAACCGAATTGAAATACATTCTCTGTCCTTAAAACAACTTGTAAAAATCAAACCCATCCTGAAAATACGTCTCGTTAGACGATTGGTAAATAAATTTGGTTTTGGTGTATAGAGTTAATTTCTGAACTGACTACCACCATGCTAAACCGAATTGAAATATATTCTCTGTCCTCAAAGCAACTTGCTAAAATCAAAATAATCCTGAAAATACATCTCGTTAGATGATCGGTAAATAAATTTGGCTTTGGTGTATAGAGTTAAGTTCTGAACTGACTAACACCAAGCTAAACCGCATTGAAATACATTCTCTGTCCTCAAAACAACTTGCGAAAATCAAACCAATCCTGAAAATACATCTCGTTTGATGATCAGTAAATAGATTTGGTTTTGGTATATAGAGTTAAGTTCTGAACTGACTAACACCATGCTAAACCGCATTGAAATACATTCTCTGTCCTCAAAACAACTTGTAAGAATCAAACCAATCCTGAAAATACGTCTTGTTAGATGATCGGTAAATAAATTTGGTTTTGGTGTATAGAGTTAAATTCTAAACTGACTAAGATCATGCTAAACCGCATTGAAATACATTCTCTGTCCTCAAAACAACTTGTAAAAATCAAACCAATCCTGAAAATACGTCTCGTTAGATGATCGGTAAATAAATTTGGTTTTGGTATATAGAGTTAAGTTCTGTACTGACTAACACCAAGCTAAACCGCATTGAAATACATTCTCTGTCCTCAAAACAACTTGCGAAAATCAAACCAATCCTGAAAATACATCTCGTTTGATGATCAGTAAATAGATTTGGTTTTGGTATATAGAGTTAAGTTCTGAACTGACTAACACCATGCTAAACCGCATTGAAATACATTCTCTGTCCTCAAAACAACTTGTAAGAATCAAACCAATCCTGAAAATACGTCTTGTTAGATGATCGGTAAATAAATTTGGTTTTGGTGTATAGAGTTAAATTCTAAACTGACTAAGATCATGCTAAACCGCATTGAAATACATTCTCTGTCCTCAAAACAACTTGTTAAAATCAAGCCAAACCTGAAAATACGTCTCGTTAGATGATCGGTAAATAAATTTGGTTTTGGTGTATAGAGTTAAGCTCTGAACTGACTAACACCATGCTAAACCGCATTGAAATACATTCTCTGTCCTCAAAACAACTTGTAAAAATCAAATCAATCCTGAAAATACGTCTTGTTAGATGATCGGTAAATAAATTTGGTTTTGGTGTATAGAGTTAAGTTCTAAACTGACTACCACCATGCTAAACCGAATTGAAATATATTCTCTGTCCTCAAAGCAACTTGCTAAAATCAAAATAATCCTGAAAATACATCTCGTTAGATGATCGGTAAATAAATTTGGCTTTGGTGTATAGAGTTAAGTTCTGAACTGACTAACACCATGCTAAACCGCATTGAAATACATTCTCTGTCCTCAAAACAACTTGTAAAAATCAAACTAATCCTGAAAATACATCTCGTTAGATGATCGGTAAATAAATTTGATTTTGGTGTATACACTTAAGTTCTGAACTGACTAACATCATGCTAATCCGAATTGAAATACCTTCTCTGTCCTCAAAACAACTTGTAAAAATCAAACCAATCCTGAAAGTACGTCTCGTTAGATAATCGGTAAATAAATTTGGTTTTGGTATATAGAGTTAAGTTCTGAACTGACTAACACCATGCTAAACCACATTGAAATACATTCTCTGTCCTCAAAACAACTTGTAAAAATAAAACCAATCCCGAAAATACGTCTTGTTAGATGATCGGTAAATAAATTTGGTTTTGGTGTATAAGAGTTAAGTTCTAAACTGACTAAGATCATGCTAAACCGAATTGAAATACATTTGCTGTCCTCAAAATAATTTGTAAAAATCAAACCAATCCTGAAAATACTTCTCGTTAGATGATCAGTAAATAAATTTGGTTTTGGTGTAGAGAGTTAAGTTCTGAACTGCCTAACACCATGCTAAACCCTCATTGAAATGCATTCTCTGTCCTCAAAAAAGCTTGTAAAAATAAAACCAACCCTGAAATTACGTCTTGTTATATGATCGGTAAATAAATTTGGTTTGGTGTATAGAGTTAAGTTCTGAACTGACTAACACCATGCTAAACCGAATTGAAATACGTTCTCTGTCCTAAAAATTACATGTAAAAATCAAACCAATCCTGAAAATACGTCTCGTTAAATGATCGGTAAATATTTTTTTGGTGTATAGAGTTAAGTTCTGAACTGACTAACATCATGCTAAACCGAATTGAAATACATTCTCTGTCCCCAAAACAACTTGTAAAAATCAAACCAACCCTGAAAATACGTCTTTAGATGATCGGTAAATAAATTTAGTTTTGGTGTATAGAGTTAAGTTCTGAACTGACTAAGACCATGCTAAACCGAACTGAAATACGTTCTCTGTCCTCAAAATTACTTGTAAAAATCAAACCAATCCTGAAAATACATCTCGTGAGATGATCAGTAAATAAATTTGGTTTTGGTATATAGAGTTAAGTTCTGAACTGACTAACACCATGCTAAACCCTCATTGAAATACATTCTCTGTCCCCAAAACAACTTGTAAAAATCAAACCAACCCTGAAAATACGTCTTGTTAGATGATCGGTAAATAAATTTAGTTTTGGTGTATAGAGTTAAGTTCTGAACTGACTAAGACCATGCTAAACCGAACTGAAATACGTTCTCTGTCCTCAAAATTACTTGTAAAAATCAAACCAATCCTGAAAATACGTCTCGTTATATGATCGGTAAATAATGTTTTTTTTTTGTGTACAGAGTTAAGTTCTCAACTGAATAACATCATGCTAAACCGAATTGAAATACATTCTCTGTCCTCAAAAAAACTTGTAAAAATCAAACCAATCCTGAAAATACGTCTCGTTAGATGATCGGTAAATAAATTTGGTTTTGGTGTATAGAGTTAAGTTCTGTACTGACTAACACCAAGCTAAACCGCATTGAAATACATTCTCTGTCCTCAAAACAACTTGCGAAAATCAAACCAATCCTGAAAATACATCTCGTTTGATGATCAGTAAATAGATTTGGTTTTGATATATAGAGTTAAGTTCTGAACTGACTAACACCATGCTAAACCGCATTGAAATACATTCTCTGTCCTCAAAACAACTTGTAAGAATCAAACCAATCCTGAAAATACGTCTTGTTAGATGATCGGTAAATAAATTTGGTTTTGGTGTATAGAGTTAAATTCTAAACTGACTAAGATCATGCTAAACCGCATTGAAATACATTCTCTGTCCTCAAAACAACTTGTAAAAATCAAACCAATCCTGAAAGTATGTCTCGTTAGATGATCGGTAAATAAATTTGGTTTTGGTATATAGAGTTAAGTTCTGTACTGACTAACACCAAGCTAAACCGCATTGAAATACATTCTCTGTCCTCAAAACAACTTGCGAAAATCAAACCAATCCTGAAAATACATCTCGTTTGATGATCAGTAAATAGATTTGGTTTTGGTATATAGAGTTAAGTTCTGAACTGACTAACACCATGCTAAACCGCATTAAAATACATTCTCTGTCCTCAAAACAACTTGTAAGAATCAAACCAATCCTGAAAATACGTCTTGTTAGATGATCGGTAAATAAATTTGGTTTTGGTGTATAGAGTTAAATTCTAAACTGACTAAGATCATGCTAAACCGCATTGAAATACATTCTCTGTCCTCAAAACAACTTGTTAAAATCAAGCCAAACCTGAAAATACGTCTCGTTAGATGATCGGTAAATAAATTTGGTTTTGGTGTATAGAGTTAAGCTCTGAACTGACTAACACCATGCTAAACTGCATTGAAATACATTCTCTGTCCTCAAAACAACTTGTAAAAATCAAATCAATCCTGAAAATACGTCTTGTTAGATGATCGGTAAATAAATTTGGTTTTGGTGTATAGAGTTAAGTTCTAAACTGATTAAGATCATGCTAAACCACATTGAAATACATTCTCTGTCCTCAAAACAATTTGTAAAATTCAAACCAATCCTGAAAATACGGTTCGTTAGATGATTGGTAAATAAATTTGGTTTTGGTGTATAGAGTTAAGATCTGAACTGAATAACACCATGCTAAACCACATCGAAATACATCCTCTGTCCTCAAAGCAATTTGTAAAAATGAAACCAATCCTGCAAATACGTCTTGTTACATGATCGGTAAATAAATTTGGTTTTGGTGTATATAGTTAAGTTCTGAACTGACTAACACCATGCTAAACTGAATTGAAATACGTTCTCTGTCCTCAAAATTACTTGTAAAAATCAAACCAATCCTGAAAATACTTCTCGTTATATGATCGGTAAATAATTTTTTTTTGTGTATAGAGTTAAGTTCTGAACTGACTAACATCATACTAAACCGCATTTAAATACATTCTCTGTCCTCAAAACAACTTGCGAAAATCAAACTAATCCTGAAAATACATCTCGTTAGATGATCGGTAAATAAATTTGGTTTTGGTGTATAGAGTTAAGTTCTGAACTGACTAACATCATGGTAAACCGAATTGAAATACATTCTCTGTCCTTAAAACAACTTGTAAAAATCAAACCCATCCTGAAAATACGTCTCGTTAGATGATCGGTAAATAAATTTGGTTTTGGTGTATAGAGTTAATTTCTGAACTGACTACCACCATGCTAAACCGAATTGAAATATATTCTCTGTCCTCAAAGCAACTTGCTAAAATCAAAATAATCCTGAAAATACATCTCGTTAGATGATCGGTAAATAAATTTGGCTTTGGTGTATAGAGTTAAGTTCTGAACTGACTAACACCATGCTAAACCGCATTGAAATACATTCTCTGTCCTCAAAACAACTTGTAAAAATTAAACTAATCCTGAAAATACATCTCGTTAGATGATCGGTAAATAAATTTGATTTTGGTGTATAGACTTAAGTTCTGAACTGACTAACATCATGCTAATCCGAATTGAAATACCTTCTCTGTCCTCAAAACAACTTGTAAAAATCAAACCAATCCTGAAAGTACGTCTCGTTAGATGATCGGTAAATAAATTTGGTTTTGGTATATAGAGTTAAGTTCTGAACTGACTAACACCATGCTAAACCACATTGAAATACATTCTCTGTCCTAAAAAAAACCTGTAAAAATCAAACCAATCCTGAAAATACGTCTTGTTAGATGATCGGTCAATAAATTTGTTTTTGGTGCATAGAGTTAAGTTCTAAACTGACTAAGATCATAATAAACCGAATTGAAATACATACGCTGTCCTCAATGCAACTTGTAAAAATCAAACCAATCCTCAAAATACGTCTCTTTATATGATCGGTAAATAAATTTGGTTTTTGTGTATAGAGTTAAGTTCTGAACTGACAAACACCATGCTAAACCGCATTGAAATACATTCTCTGTCCTCAAAACAACTTGGGAAAATCAAACCAACCCTGAAAATACGTCTTGTTAGATGACCGGTAAATAAGTTTGGTTTAGGTGTATAGAGTTAAGTTCTGAACTGACTAACACCATGCTAAACCCTCATTGAAATACATTCTCTGTCCTCAAAACAACTTGTAAAAATCAAACCATCCCTGAAAATACGTCTTGTTAGATGATCGGTAAACAAGTTTGGTTTTAGTGTATAGAGTTAAGTTCTGAACTGACTAACACCAGGCTAAACCGAATTGAAATACGTTTTCTGTCCTCAAAATGACTTGTAAAAATCAAAATAATCCTGAAAATACGTCTCGTTATATGATCGGTAAATAATTTATTTTTTTGTATAGAGTTAAGTTCTAAACTGACTAAGATCATGCTAAACCGCATTGAAATACATTCTCTGTCCTCAAAACAACTTGTAAAAATCGAACCAATCCTGAAAATACGTCTTGTTAGAAGATCGGTAAATAAATCTGGTTTTGGTGTATAGAGTTAAGTTCTAAACAGACTAATATCATGCTAAACCGCATTGCAATAGATAGTCTGTCCTCAAAACAACTTGTAAAAATCAAACCAATCCTGAAAATATGTCTTGTTAGATGATCGGTAAATAAATCTGGTTTTGGTGTTTAGAGTTAAGTTCTAAACAGACTAAAATCATGCTAAACCACATTGAAATACATTCTCTGTCCTCAAAACAATTTGTAAAATTCAAACCAATCCTGAAAATACGTCTCGTTAGATGATCGGTAAATAAATTTGGTTTCGGTGTATAGAGTTAAGTTCTAAACTGACTAAGATCATGCTAAACCGCATTGAAATACATTCTCTGTCCTCAAAACAATTTGTAAAAATCAAACCAATCCTGAAAATATGTCTCGTTAGATGATCGGTAAATAAATTTGGTTATGTTGTAAAGAGTTAAGTTCTGAGCTGACTAACACCAGGCTAAACCGAATTGAAATACTTTCTCTGTCCTCAAAATTACTTGTAAAAATCAAACAAATCCTGAAAATACGTCTCGTTACATGATCGGTAAATAAATTTTGTTTTTGTATATAGAGTTAAGTTCTGAACTGACTAACACCATGCTAAACCCTCATTGAAATACATTCTCTGTCCCCAAAACAACTTGTAAAAATCAAACCAACCCTGAAAATACGTCTCGTGAGATGATCAGTAAATAAATTTGGTTTTGGTATATAGAGTTAAGTTCTGAACTGAATAACACCATGCTAAATCCTCATTGAAATACATTCTCTGTCCCCAAAACAACTTGTAAAAATCAAACCAACCCTGAAAATACGTCTTGTTAGATGATCGGGAAATAAATTTTGGTTTGGTGTATAGAGTTAAGTTCTGAACTGACTAAGACCATGCTAAACCGAATTGAAATACGTTCTCTGTCCTAAAAATTACTTGTAAAAATCAAACCAATCCTGAAAATACGTCTCGTTATATGATCGGTAAATAATTTTTTTTTTTTGTGTATAGAGTTAAGTTCTCAACTGAATAACATCATGCTAAACCGAATTGAAATACATTCTCTGTCCTCAAAACAACTTGTAAAAATCAAACCAATCCTGAAAATACGTCTCGTTAGATGATCGGTAAATAAATTTGGTTTTGGTGTATAGAGTTAACTTCTGTACTGACTAACACCAAGCTAAACCGCATTGAAAGTTATTCTCTGTCCTCAAAACAACTTGCGAAAATCAAACCAATCCTGAAAATACATATCGTTAGATGATCAGTGAATAAATTTGGTTTTGGTATATAGAGTTAAGTTCTGAACTCACTAACAACATGCTAAACCGCATTGAAATACATTCTCTGTCCTCAAAACAACTTGTAAGAATCAAACCAATCCTGAAAATACGTCTTGTTAGATGATCGGTAAATAAATTTGGTTTTGGTGTATAGAGTTAAGTTCTAAACTGAATAAGATCATGCTAAACCTCATTGAAATACATTCTCTGTCCTCAAAACAACTTGTAAAAATCAAGCCAAACCTGAAAATACGTCTCGTTAGATGATCGGTAAATAAATTTGGTTTTGGTGTATAGAATTAATTTCTGAACTGACTACCACCATGCTAAACGGCATTGAAATACATTCTCTGTCCTCAAAGCAACTTAACTCTAGAGTTAAGTTCTGAACTGACTAACATCATGGTAAACCGAATTGAAATACATTCTCTGTCCTCAAAACAACTTGTAAAAATCAAACCAATACTGAAAATACGTCTCTTTATATGATCGGTAAATAAATTTGGTTTTTGTGTATAGAGTTAAGATCTGAACTGAATAACACCATGCTAAACCACATCGAAATACATCCTCTGTCCTCAAAGCAATTTGTAAAAATGAAACCAATCCTGCAAATACGTCTTGTTACATGATCGGTAAATAAATTTGGTTTTGGTGTATATAGTTAAGTTCTGAACTGACTAACACCATGCTAAACTGAATTGAAATACTTCTCTGTCCTCAAAGTTACTTGTAAAAATCAAACCAATCCTGAAAATACTTCTCGTTATATGATCGGTAAATAATTTTTTTTTGTGTATAGAGTTAAGTTCTGAACTGACTAACATCATACTAAACCGCATTTAAATACATTCTCTGTCCTCAAAACAACTTGCGAAAATCAAACTAATCCTGAAAATACATCTCGTTAGATGATCGGTAAATAAATTTGGTTTTGGTGTATAGAGTTAAGTTCTGAACTGACTAACATCATGGTAAACCGAATTGAAATACATTCTCTGTCCTTAAAACAACTTGTAAAAATCAAACCCATCCTGAAAATACGTCTCGTTAGACGATTGGTAAATAAATTTGGTTTTGGTGTATAGAGTTAATTTCTGAACTGACTACCACCATGCTAAACCGAATTGAAATATATTCTCTGTCCTCAAAGCAACTTGCTAAAATCAAAATAATCCTGAAAATACATCTCGTTAGATGATCGGTAAATAAATTTGGCTTTGGTGTATAGAGTTAAGTTCTGAACTGACTAACACCAAGCTAAACCGCATTGAAATACATTCTCTGTCCTCAAAACAACTTGCGAAAATCAAACCAATCCTGAAAATACATCTCGTTTGATGATCAGTAAATAGATTTGGTTTTGGTATATAGAGTTAAGTTCTGAACTGACTAACACCATGCTAAACCGCATTGAAATACATTCTCTGTCCTCAAAACAACTTGTAAGAATCAAACCAATCCTGAAAATACGTCTTGTTAGATGATCGGTAAATAAATTTGGTTTTGGTGTATAGAGTTAAATTCTAAACTGACTAAGATCATGCTAAACCGCATTGAAATACATTCTCTGTCCTCAAAACAACTTGTAAAAATCAAACCAATCCTGAAAATACGTCTCGTTAGATGATCGGTAAATAAATTTGGTTTTGGTATATAGAGTTAAGTTCTGTACTGACTAACACCAAGCTAAACCGCATTGAAATACATTCTCTGTCCTCAAAACAACTTGCGAAAAATCAAACCAATCCTGAAAATACATCTCGTTTGATGATCAGTAAATAGATTTGGTTTTGGTATATAGAGTTAAGTTCTGAACTGACTAACACCATGCTAAACCGCATTGAAATACATTCTCTGTCCTCAAAACAACTTGTAAGAATCAAACCAATCCTGAAAATACGTCTTGTTAGATGATCGGTAAATAAATTTGGTTTTGGTGTATAGAGTTAAGTTCTGAACTGACTAACATCATGGTAAACCGAATTGAAATACATTCTCTGTCCTTAAAACAACTTGTAAAAATCAAACCCATCCTGAAAATACGTCTCGTTAGATGATCGGTAAATAAATTTGGTTTTGGTGTATAGAGTTAATTTCTGAACTGACTACCACCATGCTAAACCGAATTGAAATATATTCTCTGTCCTCAAAGCAACTTGCTAAAATCAAAATAATCCTGAAAATACATCTCGTTAGATGATCGGTAAATAAATTTGGCTTTGGTGTATAGAGTTAAGTTCTGAACTGACTAACACCATGCTAAACCGCATTGAAATACATTCTCTGTCCTCAAAACAACTTGTAAAAATTAAACTAATCCTGAAAATACATCTCGTTAGATGATCGGTAAATAAATTTGATTTTGGTGTATAGACTTAAGTTCTGAACTGACTAACATCATGCTAATCCGAATTGAAATACCTTCTCTGTCCTCAAAACAACTTGTAAAAATCAAACCAATCCTGAAAGTACGTCTCGTTAGATGATCGGTAAATAAATTTGGTTTTGGTATATAGAGTTAAGTTCTGAACTGACTAACACCATGCTAAACCACATTGAAATACATTCTCTGTCCTAAAAAAACCTGTAAAAATCAAACCAATCCTGAAAATACGTCTTGTTAGATGATCGGTCAATAAATTTGTTTTTGGTGCATAGAGTTAAGTTCTAAACTGACTAAGATCATAATAAACCGAATTGAAATACATACGCTGTCCTCAATGCAACTTGTAAAAATCAAACCAATCCTCAAAATACGTCTCTTTATATGATCGGTAAATAAATTTGGTTTTTGTGTATAGAGTTAAGTTCTGAACTGACAAACACCATGCTAAACCGCATTGAAATACATTCTCTGTCCTCAAAACAACTTGGGAAAATCAAACCAACCCTGAAAATACGTCTTGTTAGATGACCGGTAAATAAGTTTGGTTTAGGTGTATAGAGTTAAGTTCTGAACTGACTAACACCATGCTAAACCCTCATTGAAATACATTCTCTGTCCTCAAAACAACTTGTAAAAATCAAACCATCCCTGAAAATACGTCTTGTTAGATGATCGGTAAACAAGTTTGGTTTTAGTGTATAGAGTTAAGTTCTGAACTGACTAACACCAGGCTAAACCGAATTGAAATACGTTTTCTGTCCTCAAAATGACTTGTAAAAATCAAAATAATCCTGAAAATACGTCTCGTTATATGATCGGTAAATAATTTATTTTTTTTGTATAGAGTTAAGTTCTAAACTGACTAAGATCATGCTAAACCGCATTGAAATACATTCTCTGTCCTCAAAACAACTTGTAAAAATCGAACCAATCCTGAAAATACGTCTTGTTAGAAGATCGGTAAATAAATCTGGTTTTGGTGTATAGAGTTAAGTTCTAAACAGACTAATATCATGCTAAACCGCATTGCAATAGATAGTCTGTCCTCAAAACAACTTGTAAAAATCAAACCAATCCTGAAAATATGTCTTGTTAGATGATCGGTAAATAAATCTGGTTTTGGTGTTTAGAGTTAAGTTCTAAACAGACTAAAATCATGCTAAACCACATTGAAATACATTCTCTGTCCTCAAAACAATTTGTAAAATTCAAACCAATCCTGAAAATACGTCTCGTTAGATGATCGGTAAATAAATTTGGTTTCGGTGTATAGAGTTAAGTTCTAAACTGACTAAGATCATGCTAAACCGCATTGAAATACATTCTCTGTCCTCAAAACAATTTGTAAAAATCAAACCAATCCTGAAAATATGTCTCGTTAGATGATCGGTAAATAAATTTGGTTATGTTGTAAAGAGTTAAGTTCTGAGCTGACTAACACCAGGCTAAACCGAATTGAAATACTTTCTCTGTCCTCAAAATTACTTGTAAAAATCAAACAAATCCTGAAAATACGTCTCGTTACATGATCGGTAAATAAATTTTGTTTTTGTATATAGAGTTAAGTTCTGAACTGACTAACACCATGCTAAACCCTCATTGAAATACATTCTCTGTCCCCAAAACAACTTGTAAAAATCAAACCAACCCTGAAAATACGTCTCGTGAGATGATCAGTAAATAAATTTGGTTTTGGTATATAGAGTTAAGTTCTGAACTGAATAACACCATGCTAAATCCTCATTGAAATACATTCTCTGTCCCCAAAACAACTTGTAAAAATCAAACCAACCCTGAAAATACGTCTTGTTAGATGATCGGGAAATAAATTTTGGTTTGGTGTATAGAGTTAAGTTCTGAACTGACTAAGACCATGCTAAACCGAATTGAAATACGTTCTCTGTCCTAAAAATTACTTGTAAAAATCAAACCAATCCTGAAAATACGTCTCGTTATATGATCGGTAAATAATGTTTTTTTTGTGTATAGAGTTAAGTTCTCAACTGAATAACATCATGCTAAACCGAATTGAAATACATTCTCTGTCCTCAAAACAACTTGTAAAAATCAAACCAATCCTGAAAATACGTCTCGTTAGATGATCGGTAAATAAATTTGGTTTTGGTGTATAGAGTTAACTTCTGTACTGACTAACACCAAGCTAAACCGCATTGAAAGTTATTCTCTGTCCTCAAAACAACTTGCGAAAATCAAACCAATCCTGAAAATACATATCGTTAGATGATCAGTGAATAAATTTGGTTTTGGTATATAGAGTTAAGTTCTGAACTCACTAACAACATGCTAAACCGCATTGAAATACATTCTCTGTCCTCAAAACAACTTGTAAGAATCAAACCAATCCTGAAAATACGTCTTGTTAGATGATCGGTAAATAAATTTGGTTTTGGTGTATAGAGTTAAGTTCTAAACTGAATAAGATCATGCTAAACCTCATTGAAATACATTCTCTGTCCTCAAAACAACTTGTAAAAATCAAGCCAAACCTGAAAATACGTCTCGTTAGATGATCGGTAAATAAATTTGGTTTTGGTGTATAGAATTAATTTCTGAACTGACTACCACCATGCTAAACGGCATTGAAATACATTCTCTGTCCTCAAAGCAACTTAACTCTAGAGTTAAGTTCTGAACTGACTAACATCATGGTAAACCGAATTGAAATACATTCTCTGTCCTCAAAACAACTTGTAAAAATCAAACCAATACTGAAAATACGTCTCTTTATATGATCGGTAAATAAATTTGGTTTTTGTGTATAGAGTTAAGTTCTGAACTGACTAACACCATGCTTAACCGCATTGAAATACATTCTCTGTCCTCAAAACAACTTGGGAAAATCAAACCAACCCTGAAAATACGTCTTGTTAGATGATCGGTAAATAAGTTTGGTTCTGGTGTATAGAGTTAAGTTCTGAACTGACTAACACCATGCTAAACCCTCATTGAAATACATTCTCTGTCCTCAAAACAACTTGTAAAAATCAAACCAGCACTGAAAATACGTCTTGTTAGATGATCGGTAAACAAGTTTGGTTTTGGTGTATAGAGTTAAGTTCTGAACTGACTAACACCAGGCTAAACCAAATTGAAATACGTTCTCTGTCCTCAAAATTACTTGTAAAAATCAAACCAATCCTGAAAATACGTCTCGTTATATGATCGGTAAATAATTTATTTTTTTTGTATAGAGTTAAGTTCTAAACTGATTAAGATCATGCTAAACCGCATTGAAATACATTCTCTGTCCTCAAAACAAGTTGTAAAAATAAAACCAATCCTGAAAATACATCTTGTTAGATGATCGGTAAATAAATCTGGTTTTGGTGTATAGAGTTAAGTTCTAAACAGACTAATATCATGCTAAACCGCATTGAAATAGATAGTCTGTCCTCAAAACAACTTGTAAAAATCAAACCAATCCTGAAAATATGTCTTGTTAGATGATCGGTAAATAAATCTGGTTTTGGTGTATAGAGTTAAGTTCTAAACAGACTAAAATCATGCTAAACCACATTGAAATACATTCTCTGTCCTCAAAACAATTTGTAAAATGCAAACCAATCCTGAAAATACGTCTCGTTAAATGAATGGTAAATAAATTTGGTTATGGTTTATAGAGTTGAGATCTGAACTAATAAGCACCATGCTAAACCACATCGAAATAGATAGTCTGTCCTCAAAGCAATTTGTAAAAATGAAACAATCCTGAAAATACATCTTGTTACATGATCGATAAATAAATTTGGTTTTGGTGTATAGAGTTAAGTTCTAACCTGACTAAGATCATGCTAAACCGCATTGAAATACATTCTCTGTCCTCAAAACAATTTGTAAAAATCAAACCAATCCTGAAAATACTTCTCGTTAGATGATCGGTAAATAAATTTGGTTATGTTGTAAAGAATTAAGTTCTGAACTAACTAACACCAGGCTAAACCGAATTGAAATACGTTCTCTGTCCTCAAAATTACTTGTAAAAATCAAACAAATCCTGAAAATACGTCTCGTTACATGATCGGTAAATAAATTTTGTTTTTGTATATAGAGTTAAGTTCTGAACTGACTAACACCATGCTAAACCCTCATCGAAATACGTTCTCTGTCCTCAAAACAATTTGTAAAAATCAAACCAATCCTGAAAAGACGTCTCGTTAGATGATCGGTAAATAAGTTTGGTTTTGGTGTATAGAGTTAAGATTTGAACTGAAAAACAGCATGCTAAACCACTTGTTAGATGTTAAACGTCTTGTTAGATGATGGGTTAATAAATTTGGTTTTGGTGTATAGAGTTAAGTTCTAAACTGACTACGATCCTGCTAAACCGCATTGAAATACATTCTCTGTCCTCAAAACAACTTGTAAAAATCAAACCAATCCTGAAAATACGTCTTTCATTAGATGATCGGTAAATAAATTTGGTTTTGGTGTATAGAGTTAAGCTCTGAACTGACTGACACTATGCTAAACCCTAATTGAAATACATTCTCTGTCCTCAAAACAACTTGTAAAAATCAAACCAACCCTGAAAATACGAATTGTTAGATGATCGGCAAATATATTTGGTTTTGGTGTATAGAGTTAAGTTCCGAATTGACTATCACCATGCTAAACTGCATTGAAAAACATTCTCTGTCCTCAAAACAACTTGTAAAAATAAAACCAATCCTGAAAATACATCTTGTGAGATGATCGGAAAATAAATTTGGTTTTGGTGTATAGAGTTAAGTTCTAAACAGACTAAAATCATGCTAAACCACATTGAAATACATTCTCTGTCCTCAAAACAATTTGTAAAATTCAAACCAATCCTGAAAATACGTCTCGTTAGATGATCGGTAAATAAATTTGGTTATGGTTTATAGAGTTAAGATCTGACCTGATAAACACCATGCTAAATCACATCGAAATAGATAGTCTGTCCTCAAAGCAATTTGTAAAAATGAAACAATTCTGAAAATACGTCTTGTTACATGATCGATAGATAAATTTGGTTTTGGTGTATAGAGTTAAGTTCTAAACTGACTAAGATCATGCTAAACCGCATTGAAATACATTCTCTGTCCTCAAAACAATTTGTAAAAATCAAACCAATCCTGAAAATACGTCTCGTTAGATGATCGGTAAATAAATTTGGTTATGTCTTAAAGAGTTAAGTTCTGAACTGACTAGCACCATGCTAAACCCTCATTGAAATACGTTCTCTGTCCTCAAAACAATTTGTAATAATCAAACCAATCCTTAAAATACGTCTCGTTAGATGATCGGTAAATACATTTGGTTTTGGTGTATAGAGTTAAGATCTGAACTGAATAACACCATGCTAAACCTCATCAAAATACATTCTCTGTCCTCAAAACAATTTGTAAAAATGAAACCAATCCTGAAAATACGTCTTGTTAGATGATCGGTAAATAAATTTGGTTTTGGTGTATAGAGTTAAGTTCTAAACTGACTAAGATCATGCTAAACCGAATTGAAATACATTCGCTGTCCTCAAAATAATTTGTAGAAATCAAACCAATCCTGAAAATACGTCTCGTTAGATGATCAGTAAATAAATTTGGTTTTGGTGTATAGAGTTAAGTTCTGAACTGACTAACACCATGCTAAACCCTCATTGAAATACATTCTCTGTCCTCAAAAAAACTTGTAAAAATAAAACCAACCCTGAAAATACGTCTTGTTATATGATCAGTAAATAAATTTAGTTTTGGTGTATAGAGTTAAGTTCTGAACTGACTAACACCATGCTAAACCGATTTGAAATACGTTCTCTGTCCTCAAAATTACATGTAAAAATCAAACCAATCCTGAAAATACGTCTCGTTATATGATCGATAAATATTTTTTTTTTGTGTATAGAGTTAAGTTCTGAACTGATTAACATCAAGCTAAACCGAATTGAAATACATTCTCTGTTCTCAAAACAACTTGAAAAAATCAAACCAATCCTGAAAATACGTCTCGTTAGATGATCGGTAAATAAATTTGGTTTTGGTGTATAGAGTTAAGCTCTGTACTGACTAACACCGTGCTAAACCGCATTGAAATACATTCTCTGTCCTCAAAACAACTTGCGAAAATCAAACCAATCCTGAAAATACATCTCGTGAGATGATCAGCAAATAAGTTTGGTTTTGGTATATAGAGTTAAGTTTTGAACTGACTAACACCATACTAAACCCTCATTGAAATACATTCTTTGTCCCCAAAACAACTTGTAAAAATCAAACCAACCCTGAAAATACGTCTTGTTAGATGATCGGTAAATAAATTTGGTTTTGGTGTATAGAGTTAAGTTCTGAACTGACTAAGACCATGCTAAACCGAATTGAAATACGTTCTCTGTCCTCAAAATTACTTGAAAAAATCAAACCAATCCTGAAAATACGTCTCGTTATATGATCGGTAAATAATGTTTTTTTTGTGTATAGAGTTAAGTTCTCAACTGACTAACATCATGCTAAACCGAATTGAAATACATTCTATGTCCTCAATAAACAATTTGTAAAAATCAAACCAATCCTGAAAATACGTCTCGTTAGATGATCGGTAAATAAATTTGGTTATGTCTTAAAGAATTAAGTTCTGAACTGACTAACACCAGGCTAAACCGAATGGAAATACGTTCTCTGTCCTCAAAATTACTTGTAAAAATCAAACCAATCCTGAAAATACCTCTCGTTAGATGATCGGTAAATAAATTTGGTTTTGGTAAGATAAGATATTTATTTCAAAAAAATCGCTATCACAAGCCCACAAAGGGCCGAATTCAGACTTTGGAGTCGACAACAAATAAATCGTTACACTAAAAATGCAAAGAACAAAAAACCATAATGAACATCATTTAAAAGTCAATAATTAAAACTGTAAAAAGTCAATTAAAACATTAAAAAAAAAACAAAAATTGGTCAAAATAAAATTATAGCGAGACATAAATGCATTAAAAACTGGTCAAACTAAACTTAGAACGAGACATAAATGCATTTAAATTAAAAGGGATGCTAAGAAAGTGTCAGCAATTACACTACAGTAAATCAATAAAAGAGTTAAAAACAATAAAAACTGGTCAAGAAAGGGGGGGGGGCAAGCAAACGATTGCAAGAACCTGGGCAGTACAATCAGCTAATAAAAAAAAAAGAGGGGAAAAAAAGAAACTATTGAGGCATTTTATTCATTTTCTCTGTAATGAAGGGGATAAAAGTTCTTTCGTATCTGGAAGTAACGCAGCGAATGGGGGACAAAGCAGGGATGGGCTCAGAAACAGCTCGAGGTGGCCGTATTCTGGATGGGGAGTGACGTTTGGGGAAAATACTTGCCGTCCGAGGGTTTGTTATGGCATTTTTTGCAAAACGGAGGCACAACGAAACCCTCCTTTGCTCCAGGGTTTTCAGACTAGCTCTTTTTAGGAGCAGAGAGTACGGCACCTTGCCTTCTTTGAAAATTATTCGCAAGGCTCTTTTTTGAATTGATTCGATTTTTTCCGATTCTTCGCGAGAGATACCAGGGTGCCAAACTGGACAAGCATATTCTAGATGCGGGCGGACAAAAGACGTGTAAATTCTTAAGGAGTGGGAAGGGGGAGCGCTGAATTTATTTAGGAGCTTAAGGAGGGCGATAGACACATTAGCTCTATGGATGATGTCATTAACGTGGATATCCCACTTTAAATTTGAAGAAATTGTGACCCCAAGTAGTTTAAATGAGGACACAGAAATTTCAGGAGGGAGAGGATTAAGAAAATAGGGCGAGGATTTGAGGAAACAAATGGGCATTATCATGGACTTAGAGGGATTTACTGTCATGTCTAAGTCTATGGCCTCGTCTCCAATTTCATTGAGGATACTCATAGGGTCACTTATTAGATTTCTGAAGCAAGTTTCAACAACCGTTAGGTCATCAACAAATTTCCATCGGTCAGGAAATTCCTTTGCGAGGCTGTTGATCATTACTGAAAAAGGAGGGGACCTAGGAGAGTACCTTGGGGCATGCCATTGTGGACAGGGAGAGGATTTGAACAATGATTTTGGTTTTGACAACTTGCGATCTGTTTGTTAAGAAGGAGGCAACCAATTTCACCAGTAAGGGATTAATATTGAACTCGTTGACAAGTTTCTCAATTAAAATATTGTGGTTAACAAGGTCGAATGCTTTCTGAAGGTCGATGGAAATTAAATTTAGCCAGGAATTAGGCTTTTCAAAGATTTTCCCGATGTGATCAATAAGAGAAACGAGGTAATGGGAAGTAGAGGTGGATTTTAGGTTCCCAAATTGTTTCAAGTCAGTAAGAGGTAAGATTTTTTCCTTTAACCAATCTGCAAGAAAACCTTCATAAAGTTTCGAGAAAATAGGAGTAAGAGTAATAGGCTGGACACCTTCAAAACCAGGCTTTCCGTTTTTCTTTTTCAGAGGGGTTATGAAACCCTGTTTCCAAATTGTAGGAATTTGCCCAGACTCGGTAATCTTGTTAAACAGGAAAGACAAGGGCTTAGACAAGAAATCACCGAAGGCACTGATAAGAGGAAAGGGGATATCCAAAGGACAAATACTTGTCTTTCTTAGTTTTTAAATTCTTCTTTCTATCTCAGACGGAGAAACAGTGGGTAAAGAAGGGGAAAGGGCTCCTGATGGTAATTGGTCGGACAGTTGTGGAAGGCTCTGGACAATGGAAGTGAGGAATTTATTTAGATTATTGGCAGTAATATCAGGAGACTCGGGTAGATTGAAGTTAAGCTGTTCAAGCTTCCTTTCACAAAACTTTTTAACTTCAGAATACCAGCTTTTTGGTTTATTAGTGAACAATACTTCGACCTTATTTTTGTAGTACGATCGTGCCAATTTTCGAATTTCTCTTTTAATTGATTTTCTTAGTTTATTGGCTTCATCTGGTTTACCATTTTTGAAAAGCTTCAATTTGGTTCTAATTAGTGTTTATAGTTTGGTTAATAAAGGGTTTGTCACTGGAGCAATTTTTAAATTTTTTTTCCGGGAAGCAAATTTGATATTTGTCAATTAGCTTTTTGTGGAACAAAGCCATTTTCTCATAAATATTTTTTAAACTATAAACATTGGACCAATCTTAGTATTCTTAGTAATCAGTATTCAGCCACAGAACAAAAGTAAGAAAACCAGAATTTTGAAGAGGGCGATAACTGCCATAAGTTATTGAGAAAGAATGATTAAAATTGGAGGAGGGGGATAAAAGAATCGAAAGATGGTAACTCCCACCTAATGGAGGCAGAGGTGAGGGAGGGTTGTAAAAATTATACATATTAGTTAAAATAACATCAAGAGAGGTATTTCCCCGAGTCGTTGGTATTTTAACAATCTGCTTAACTTTAAGTGAGGAGCAAAATAAATCCAATTTAAGGTCGTTTTCATCGCCAACTAAAAAAAGACCAGCATTGGGGTATTTAGAAATAACAAAAACAGCACTTGTCTGCAATTGCTGGATGAGTTTACGTTTTTACTCGATATTTTGATTTGGGGAGTAATAGAAAACGGCTATTGCAATAATATTAAATGGACGAGGGATAACTTTTGGTCTAATACTTAGCCAGAGGATTTTATCATACTCGGATAAAGTAGGGATTCGAATAACCTTTGGGTAAAGGTTACTCTTAGTAAAGAACAAAACACCGCCACCTTTTTTTCCGAGTGGGTGGTCTAAAGGACGGAGTTTGATAAACTCTGAATAATTTGTCAGGCGCAGAGACCCTGGGTCGTGGGACTGTACTTCCTTAATAGCTATAATATCGATTAGATTTGATTCTGAAAGCACCTCGAGTTCAGTAAGCTTTTCAAAATTAATTGGTGTATAGAGTTAAGTTCTTTACTGACTAATATCAAGCTAAACTGCATTGAAATATATTCCCTGTCCTCAAAACAACTTGCGAAAATCAAACCAATCCCGAAAATACATCTCGTTAGATGATCAGTAAATAAATTTGGTTTTGGTATATAGAGTTAAGTTCTGAACTGACTAACACCATGCTAAACCGCACTAAAATACATTCTCTGTCCTCAAAACAACTTGTAAAAATCAAATCAATCCTGAAAATACGTCTTGTTAGATGATCGGTAAATAAATTTGGTTTTGGTGTATAGAGTTAAGTTCTAAACTGACTAAGATCATGCTAAACCACATTGAAAAAAATTCTATGTCCTTAAAACAATTTGTAAAATTCAAACCTATCCTGAAAATACGGTTCGTTAGATGATTGGTAAATAAATTTGGTTGTGGTGTATAGAGTTAAGATCTGAACTGAATAACACCATGCTAAACCACATCGAAATACATCCTCTGTCTTCAAAGCAATTTGTAAAAATGAAACCAATCCTGCAAATACGTCTTGTTACATGATCGGTAAATAAATTTGGTTTTGGTGTATATAGTTAAGTTCTGAACTGACTAACACCATGCTACACTTAATTGAAATACGTTCTCTGTCCTCAAAATTACTTGTAAAAATCAAACCAATCCTGAAAATACGTCTAGTTATATGATCGGTAAATAATTTTTTTTTTGTGTATAGAGTTAAGTTCTAAACTGACTAACATCATACTAAACCGCATTTAAATACATTCTCTGTCCTCAAAACAACTTGCGAAAATCAAACTAATCCTGAAAATACATCTCGTTAGATGATCGGTAAATAAATTTGGTTTTGGTGTATAGAGTTAAGTTCTGAACTGACTAACATCATGGTAAACCGAATTGAAATATATTCTCTGTCCTCAAAAGAGCTTGTGAATATCAAACTAAGCCTGAAAATACATCTCATTAGATGATCGGTAAATAAATTTGGTTTTGGTGTATAGAGTTAATTTCTGAACTGACTAACACCATGCTAAACCGCATTGAAATACATTATCTGTCCTCAAAGAAACTTGCGAAAATCAAACCAATCCTGAAAATACATCTCGTTAGATGACCAGTAAATAAATTTAGTTTATTTACACCATGCTAAACCGCATTGAAATACATTCTCTGTCCTAAAAAAAACCTGTAAAAATTAAACCCATCCTGAAAATACGTCTTGTTAGATGATCGGTAAATAAATTTGTTTTTGATGTATAGAGTTAAGTTCTAAACTGACTAAGATCATGCTAAACGGAATTGAAATACATTCGCTGTCCTCAAAGCAACTTGTAAAAATCAAACCAATCCTGAAAATACGTCTCTTTATATGATCGGTAAATAAATTTGGTTTTTGTGTATAGAGTTAAGTTCTGAACTGACTAACACCATGCTAAACCGCATTGAAATACATTCTCTGTCCTCAAAACAACTTGGGAAAATCAAACCAACCCTGAAAATACGTCTTGTTAGATGATCGGTAAATAAGTTTGGTTCTGGTGTATAGAGTTAAGTTCTAAACTGACTAACACCATGCTAAACCCTCATTGAAATACATTCTCTGTCCTCAAAACAACTTGTAAAAATCAAACCAACCCTGAAAATACGTCTTGTTAGATGATCGGTAAACAAGTTTGGTTTTGGTGTATAGAGTTAAGTTCTGAACTGACTAAGACCAGGCTAAACCGAATTGAAATACGTTCTCTGTCCTCAAAATTACTTGTAAAAATCCAACCAATCCTGAAAATACGTCTCGTTATATGATCGGTAAATAATTTTTTTTTTGTATAGAGTTATGTTCTAAACTGACTAAGATCATGCTAAACCGCATTGAAATACATTCTCTGTCCTCAAAAAACTTTTAAAAATCAAACCAATCCTGAAAATACGTCTTGTTAGATGATCGGTAAATAAATCTGGTTTTGGTGTATAGAGTTAAGTTCTAAACAGACTAATATCATGCTAAACTGCATTGAAATAGATAGTCTGTCCTCAAAACAACTTGTAAAAATCAAACCAATCCTGAAAATATGTCTTGTTAGATGATCGGTAAATAAATCTGGTTTTGGTGTATAGAGTTAAGTTCTAAACAGACTAAAATCATGCTAAACCACATTGAAATACATTCTCTGTCCTCAAAACAATTTGTAAAATTCAAACCAATCCTGAAAATACGTCTCGTTAGATGATCGGTAAATGAATTTGGTTATGGTGTACAGAGTTAAGATCTGAACTTATAAACACCATGCTAAACCACATCGAAATAGATAGTCTGTCCTCAAAGCAATTTGTAAAAATGAAACAATCCTGAAAATACGTCTTGTTACATGATCGATAAATAAATTTGGTTTTGGTGTATAGAGTTAAGTTCTAAACTCACTAAGATCATGCTAAACCGCATTGAAATACATTCTCTGTCCTCAAAACAATTTGTAAAAATCAAACCAATCCTGAAAACACGTCTCGTTAGATGATCGGTAAATAAATTTGGTTATGTTGTAAAGAGTTAAGTTCTGAACTGACTAACACCAGGCTAAACCGAATTGAAATACGTTCTCTGTCCTCAAAATTACTTGTAAAAATCAAACAAATCCTGAAAATACGTCTCGTTACATGATCGGTAAATAAATTTTGTTTTGTATATAGAGTTAAGTTCTGAACTGACTAACACCATGCTAAACCCTCATTGAAATACGTTCTCTGTCCTCAAAACAATTTGTAAAAATCAAACCTATCCTGAAAATACGTCTCGTTAGATGATCGGTAAATAAATTTGGTTTTGGTGTATAGAGTTAAGATTTGAACTGAATAACACCATGCTAAACCACATCGAAATACATTCTCTGTCCTCAAAACAATTTTTAAAAATGAAACCAATCCTGAAAATAAGTCTTGTTAGATGATCGGTAAATAAATTTGGTTTTGGTGTATAGAGTTAAGTTCTAAACTGACTAAGATCATGCTAAACCGCATTGCAATACATTCTCTGTCCTCAAAACAACTTGTAAAAATCAAACCGATCCTGAAAATACGTCTTTCGTTAGATGATCGGTAAATAAACTTGGTTTTGGTGTATAGAGTTAAGTTGTGAACTGACTGACACTATGCTAAACCCTCATTGAAATACATTCTCTGTCCTCAAAACAACTTGTAAAAATCAAACCAACCCTGAAAATACGAATTGTTAGATGATCGGCAAGTAAATTTGGTTTTGGTGTATAGAGTTAAGTTCAGAACTGACTATCACCATGCTAAACTGCATTGATAAACATTCTCTGTCCTCAAAACAACTTGTAAAAATAAAACCAATCCTGAAAATACGTCTTGTGAGATGATCGGTAAATAAATTTGGTTTTGGTGTATAGAGTTAAGTTCTAAACTGGCTAAGATCATGCTAAACCGAAATGAAATACATTCGCTGTCCTCAAAAAGACTTGTAAAATCAAACCAATCCTGAAAATACGTCTCGTTAGATGATCAGTAAATAAATTTGGTTTTGGTGTATAGAGTTAAGTTCTGAACTGACTAACACCATGCTAAACCGAATTGAAATACGTTCTCTGTCCTCAAATTACTTGTAAAAATCAAACCAATCCTGAAAATACGTCTCGTTATATGATCGGAAATTTTTTTTTTGTGTATAGAGTTAAGTTCTGAACTGACTAACATCATACTAAACCGGATTGAAATACATTCTCTGTCCTCAAAACAACTTGTAAAAATCAAACCAATCCTGAAAATACGTCTCGTTTGATGATCGGTAAATAAATTTGGTTTTGGTGTATAGAGTTAAGATCTGAACTGACTAACACCATGCTAAACCGCATTGAAATAAATTCTCTGTCCTCAAAGTAACTTGCAAAAATCAAACCAATCCTGAAAATACATCTCGTTAGATGATCAGTAAATAAATTTTGTTTTGGTATATAGAGCTAAGTTCTGAACTGACTAACACCATGCTAAACCAAATTGAAATACATTCTCTGTCCTCAAAACAACTTGTAAAAATCAAACCAATTCTGAAAATCCTGAAAAAAAGATAGATGGCTCTCGCGCCGTTGAGGCTGCAATTCATTCTATCCTAGTTTAACTTGTTGAGTGCCTTGAAATACTCCTCCCTTTGCGATGAAAGTGGTATTAATCAAAACTGTATTAATAGTGCTATTCTTTGTGACTGAAAACTGGTGCTGCTGCTGAAAACTGGATTGATCAATGCAAAAAAGGTACTTTTATTTCTTTTGCTGTTTTGGCGCCATCTGTCATAGCCACACTCGTCACACTTAGAATTTATAAAAATATAGATGACGTTCCCTTCGTTCGCAAGCGAAAAAGAAGGGGACGCAGGGGTGGCAGAAATAAATTTAAGATTGACGTGTCAGTCACTTACGGACGATTGGCCAGCCAAAAGCCTAAGCATGAGAGTTGTTTAGTCTCAATCCCGCGCGTGAGCCTACCGCCCCGGCTGATTCCTGACAACAATACTCCTACCAATGATTTCGGGTCTGATTGTCCTCCAGTATTATAACCGCAGGTTCTCTCTTGTAAACACCAGCTTCCAAACTTCCTTCTGAGCAACGTCCGCTCACTAACGAATAAAGTAAATGAGTTAGATGTCATTCTACGTCAGAATAACATCCATATCGCCGCAATTACCGAAACATGGCAGCTCGACGAAACAAGTGGAAGGATGGCTGGTTACAAGGTTTTCTTGAACACTAGAACAGACAGGATTGGCGGAAGTGTTGCCCTGTATGTACGCGATTATATCCCCTGCAAATATTTAGATAACCTCAATGACCCTAACCATGAAGTGATCTGGAGCCAAAACATATACCACGAGATTTCTCTTGCATCATTATCGCAAGTATCTACTATCCTGAAAGCACCAAGAACAGACGGCTGTTGGTATCCTACCTTCAGTCTACATTAGACACATTACGTCAGCGGTATAGCCGCCCGGGCTTCATAATAGCTGGTGACTTTAACCAAACAAAGAAACAATGGCTTGCTAATACGCTGGGTATGTCACAAGTGGTCAAGATAACCACCCATGGGACCGGGAGCACCCTTGACCTTATTCTTACAAACCTTGCTCCATATTACAAAGACGTGTCTTCGAACGGGCCATTGGGCAAATCAGACCATCACACTCTGCTGATGAAGGCAAAAAGTGAAATCAGGAAGCTTAAGAAAATAAAAGTACTCCGGAGACCTATCACGAAGTTTGCTATTAATACGTACGGAATGTGGGTCGGTACTCACTGCTTCAGCGAAGTATACAACAAAAGCGATGTCAACAGGAAAGCAGAAATATTTCAGTCCCTACTCTATGACAAATACTTAGAACTTTTCCCGGAAAAGCAATTTGTCGTGAGCGAATCTGACAAGCCCTGGATCACTCCAAAAATAAAACAGCTGATTCGCGAAAAAACCCCTGTAATGCAGTCAAGTGGTGACGCAACGTCGTTACGATTATTAAGAAACAAAATCGTTAGTCTTTGTCGCAAGGCAAGAAAGTCCTTCGGAAAATCCCTTTCGGACCCTGAAATAAAAAAGGATCCCCGTAAATGGCACCGTCTAGTAAGGCAGATTGCTGGAAAAACAGTATCATCCAGTATCCGTATTCTGAACGATGATGGGTCACTCGTGAGTGCAAATGACGTCAACAATTACTTTAATGACATTTGTACATCCTTTCCTGTCCCAACTAACACTGAAATAGAGAATCTACTGTTAATATGCCCTGACGAAGGTGAAATCGAAATAGTTGAGCATCAAGTTTTCAAAGAGCTGAACAAGTTGAGTCCATAAAGTAGCTCTTTTCCTGAAGAGCTGCCTATAAGATTAATACGAGAGTTCTCTCTTTTCCTGGCCCAGCCACTTGGACACATCATCAGAGAATGTTTCGCCCAGTCAACTTTCCCGTCGTGCTGGAAACGTGTATTTGTGCGTGTTTTACCGAAGACTAAAACACCCAAATCTTGCAACGAGTTACGACCGATATCAATCACATCTACCTTTGCAAAAGTCACCGAGTCATTCATCCTGCGTGAATTGCTCAAGCAAACGCGGGAAAACATAGACCGTTACCAGTATGGTGGCCTCAAAGGTTGCAATACCTCGATATACCTCGTGCACCTAGTTGACATTATCTTTAAGTGGCTTGACAAGGGCAGTACCTTCATCGACCTAGGTCTCGCCGATTTCAGGAAGGCATTTGATCTGATTTGTCATCTTACGGCAGCAAAAAAATTGCGAGCAATGGGCGCACAGAAGCCGTCTCTTGCATTAGTGATGAGCTTCCTTCAGGACAGAATGCAGTGTGTATTTCCATTGTTTGAAGGTGACTTGATCTCATACTGGTCTAAACTTACCTACGGAGCCCCTCAGGGTACAAGACTTGCTGGTTTCATATTTATCTCCCTCATCAACTTCCTCCTTCAGAATTTCGAAGAGTGACTCAAATTCGTCGACGATTTATCATTTGTCCTCAAATACCTCGTGAGAGAAGGTGTAATCGAACGTCAGTTCAGCGAGACCCTTCTGGCATCCTTCTCTGAGGACTGTGAACGTTACAAGCTGACACTGAATGCAGATAAATCAATGATCCTAAGGTTTTGTCCCTTAAAACGTGATCTGGAATTCCCTAAAGTCCCTTTCCCTGTTGTTCCATCTGCAAAAATCCTCGGAGTCACATTATCGATGGACTGCACATTCACCGAACACGTGGAGAAGGTTATTAAGGCTGGCAATGCATCACTTCAGACCCTAGTCCTGATGCGCAAGTCTGACTGCGACACTCAAAGCCTAAAAAATGCCTATATTACGTATGTGAGACCTCTACTCGAATACACCGTCGCTGTCTGGGGACCTTTTGTAAAGAGCACCCACTACCTTTGCGATGACCTTGAATCTTTGCAGAAACGAGCTGTTAACATAATCGTTGGTAACAGAAGTGACGACTACAACAAACTCTTGCAAGAACTGAACCTTGAATCTCTCAGCGACAGACGATTATCACTGATCATGTCCCTCGGCAAGTCACTGCTATCTTCACCCCATCACAGACTGATCCTCCTACCCGATGCTCCTGTTAACCAAATAACCAGATACCAGTCGAAGCTACAACCCCCGGTCTGCAGGACCAACCACTACAAAAACACGTTTGTCCCCTTTTTCGTAGAAGCATACAACAAGACTTAGTGTTATTTTTATTCACGTATTAGTGTTCTTATAGTGTTATTATAGTGTTATTTGTATTTTTTTTTCCATATTGTTGTAAAGACGACATAAATTAGCCATGGCTACGCTGTTCGATCTTAATAAACCTATGTCTATGTCTATACGTCTTGTTAGATGATCGGTAAATAAATTTGGTTCTGGTGTATAGAGCTAAGTTCTAAACTGACTAAGATCATGCTAAACCGAATTGAAATACATTCACTGTCCTCAAAACAAGTTGTAAAAATCAAACCAATCCTGAAAATACGTCTCGTTATATGATCGGTAAATAAATTTGGTTTTTGTGTATGGAGTTAAGTTCTGAACTGACTAACACCATAATAAACCACATTGAAATACATTCTCTGTCCTCAAAACAACTTGGGAAAATCAAATCAATTCTGAAAATACATCTTGTTAGATGATCGGTAAATAAATTTGGTTTTGGTGTATAGAATTAAGTTCTAAATTGACTAAGATCATGCTAAACCACATTGAAATACATTGTCTGTCCTCAAAACAACTTGTAAAAATCAAACCAATCCTGAAAATACGTCTCGTTAGTTGATCGGTAAATAAATTTGGGTCTTTGTGTATAGAGTTAAGTTCTGAACTGACTAACAAAATGCTAAACCCTCATTGAAATACATTCTCTGTCCTCAAAACAACTTGTAAAAATCAAACCAACCCTGAAAATACGTCTTGTTAGATGATCGGTAAATAAGTTTGGTTTTGGTGTATTGAGTTAAGTTTTGAACTGACTAACACCATTCTAAACCGAATTCAAATACGTTCTCTGTCCTCAAAATTACTTGTAAAAATCAAACCAATCCTGAAAATACGTCTCGTTTTATGATCGGTAAATAATTTTTTTGTATAGAGTTAAGTTCTGAACTGACTAACATCATGCTAAACCGAATTGAAATACATTCTCTGTCCTGAAAACAACTTGTAGGAATCAAACCGATCCTGAAAATACGTCTCGTTAGATGATCGGTAAATAAATTTTGTTTTGGTGTATAGAGCTAAGTTCTGAACTGACTGACACCATGCTAAACCCTCATTGAAATATATTCGCTGTCCTCAAAACAACTTGTAAAAATCAAACCAACCCTGAAAATACGAATTGTTAGATGATCGGCAAATAAATTTGGTTTTTGTGTATAGAGTTAAGTTCAAAACTGACTAACACCATGCTAAACCGCATTGAAATACATTCTCTTTCCTCAAAACACCATGCTAAACCGCATTGAAATACATTCTCTATCCTCAAAACAACTTGTAAAAATAAAACCAATCCTGAAAATACGTCTTGTTAGATGATCGGTAGATAAATTCGGTTTTGTTGTATAGAGTTAAGTTCTAAACTAACTAAGATCATGCTAAACCGCATTGAAATACATTCTCTGTCGTCAAATTTTTACTTTTTACAAATGTTTATTCTTACAAAATTTTTTGAGGACAGAGAATGTATTTCAATGAGGGTTTAGCATAGTGTTAGTCAGTACAGAACTTAATTCTATACACCAAAACCAAATTTATTTACCGATCATCTAACGAGACGTATTTTCAGGATTGGTTTGATTTTTACAAGTTGTTCTGAGGACAGAGAATGTATTTCAATTCGGTTTAGCATGATGTTAGTCAGTTCAGAACTTAACCCTATAAAAAAAAAAAATTATTTACCGATCATATAACGAGACGTATTTTCAGGATTGCTTTGATTTTTACCAGTTGTTTTGACGACAGAGAATGTATTTCAATGCGGTTTAGCATGATCTTAGTTAGTTTAGAACTTAACTCTATACAACAAAACCAAATTTATTTACCGATCATCTAACAAGACGTATTTTCAGGATTGGTTTTATTTTTACAAGTTGTTTTGAAGACAGAGAACGTATTTCAATTCGGTTTAGCATGGTGTTAATCAGTTCAGAACTTAATTCTATACACCAAAACCAAATTTATTTACCGATCATCTAACAAGACGTATTTTCAGGGTTGGTTTTATAATTTTTTTTTGTATAGAGTTAAGTTCTGAACTGACAAACATCATGCTAAACCGAATTGAAATACATTCTCTGTCCTCAAAACAACTTGTAAAAATCAAACCAATCCTGAAAATACGTCTCGTTAGATGATCGGTAAATAAATTTGGTTTTGGTGTATAGAATTAAGTTCTGTACTGACTAACACTATGCTAAACCGCATTGAAATACATTCTCTATCCTCAGAACAATTTGTAAAATTCAAACCAATCCTGAAAATACGTCTCGTTAGATGATCGGTAAATAAATTTGCTTAGGGTGTATAAAGTTATTATCTGAACTGAATAACACCAAGCTAAACCACATGGAAATACATTCTCTGTCCTCAAAGCAACTTGTAAAAATCAAACCAATCCTGAAAATTCGTCTCGTTGGATGATCAGTAAATAAATTTGGTTATGGTGTATAGAGTTAAGTTCTAAACTGACTAAGATCATGCTAAACCGAATTGAAATACATTCGCTGTCCTCAAAACAACTTGTAAAAATCAAACCAATCCTGAAAATTCGTCTCGTTGGATGATCAGTAAATAAATTTGGTTATGGTGTATAGAGTTAAGTTCTAAACTGACTAAGATCATGCTAAACCGAATTGAAATACATTCGCTGTCCTCAAAACAACTTGTAAAAATCAAACCAATCCTGAAAATACGTCTCGTTGGATGATCAGTAAATAAATTTGGTTTTGGTGTATAGAGTTAAGTTCTGAACTGACTAAAACCATGCTAAACCGAATTGAAATACGTTCCCTGTCCTCAAAATTACTTGTAAAAATCAAACCAATCCTGAAAATACGTCTCTTTATATGATCGGTAAATTGTTTTTTTGTGTATAGAGTTAAGTTCTGAACTGACTAACATCATGCTAAACCGAATTGAAATACATTCTCTGTCCTCAAAACAACTTGTAAAAATCACATTATCTGTCCTCAAAACAACTTGTAAAAACCAAACCAACCCTGAAAATACGAATTGTTAGATGACCGGCAAATAAATTTGGTTTTGGTGTATAGAGTTAAGTTCAGAACTGACTAATACCATGCTAAACCGCATTGAAATACATTCTATGTCCTCAAAACACCATGCTAAACCGCTTTGAAATACATTCTCTATCCTCAAAACAACTTGTAAAAATAAAACCAATCCTGAAAATACGTCTTGTTAGATGATCGGTAAATAAATTTGGTTTTGTTGTATAGAGTTAAGTTCTGAACTAACTAACACCATGCTAAACCCTCATTGAAATACATTCTCTGTCCTCAAAAAATTTTGTAAAAATAAAACCAACCCTGAAAATACGTCTTGTTAGATGATCGGTAAATAAATTTGGTTTTGGTGTATAGAGTTAAGTTCTGAACTGATTAACACCATGCTAAACCGAATTGAAAAACGTTCTCTGTCCTCAAAACAACTTGTAAAAATAAAACCAATCCTGAAAATACGTCTTGTTAGATGATCGGTAAATAAATTTGGTTTTGTTGTATAGAGTTAAGTTCTAAACTAACTAAGATCATGCTAAACCGCATTGAAATACATTCTCTGTCGTCAAAACAACTTGTAAAAATCAAAGCAATCCTGAAAATACGTCTCGTTATATGATCGGTAAATAATTTTTTTTTGTATAGAGTTAAGTTCTGAACTGACTAACATCATGCTAAACCGAATTGAAATACATTCTCTGTCCTCAAAACAACTTGTAAAAATCAAACCAATCCTGAAAATACTTCTCGTTAGATGATTGGTAAATAAATTTGGTATTTGGTGTATAGAATTAAGTTCTGTACTGACTAACACTATGCTAAACCGCATTGAAATACATTCTCTATCCTCAGAACAATTTGTAAAATTCAAACCAATCCTGAAAATACGGTTCGTTAGATGATCGGTAAATAAATTTGCTTAGGGTGTATAAAGTTATTATCTCAACTGAATAACACCAAGCTAAACCACATAGAAATACATTCTCTGTCTTCAAAGCAATTTGTAAAAATCAAACCAATCCTGAAAATACGTCTCGTTAGATGATCGGTAAATAAATTTGGTTATGGTGTATAGAGTTAAGTTCTAAACTGACTAAGATCATGCTAAACCGAATTGAAATACATTCGCTGTCCTCAAAACAACTTGTAAAAATCAAACCAATCCTGAAAATTCGTCTCGTTGGATGATCAGTAAATAAATTTGGTTTTGGTGTATAGAGTTAAGTTCTGAACTGACTAACACCATGCTAAACCGAATTGAAATACGTTCCCTGTCCTCAAAATTACTTGTAAAAATCAAACCGATCCTGAAAATACGTCTCTTTATATGATCGGTAAATTGTTTTTTTTTGTATAGAGTTAAGCTCTGAACTGACTAACATCATGCTAAACCGAATTGAAATACATTCTCTGTCCTCAAAACAACTTGTAAAAATCAAACCATTTCTGAAAATACGTCTCGTTAGATTATTGGTAAATAAATTTGGTTTTGGTGTATAGAGTTAATTATTGAACTGACTAACACCATGCTAAACCGCATTGAAATATATTCTCTGTCCTCAAAGCAACTTGCGAAAATCAAACCAATCCTGAAAATACATCTCGTTAGATGATCAGTAAATAAATTTGGTTTTGGTATGCAGAGTTAAGTTCTGAACTGACTAACACCATGCTAAACCGCATTGAAATAAATTCTCTGTCCTCAAAAAAACTTGTAAAAATCAAACCAATCCTGAAAATACGTCTCTTTATATGATAGGTAAATAAATTTGGTTTATGTAATCGGTAAATAAATTTGGTTTTTGTGTATGGAGTTAACTTCTGAACTGACTAACACCATGCTAAACCGCATTGAAATACATTATCTGTCCTCAAAACAACTTGGGAAAATCAAATCTATCCTGAAAATACATCTTGTTAGATGATCGGTAAATAAATTTGGTTTTGGTGTATAGAGTTAAGTTCTAAACTGACTAAGATCATGCTAAACCACATTGAAATTCATTCTCTGTCCTCAAAACAACTTGTAAAAATCAAACCAATCCTGAAAATACGTCTCGTTAGTTGAACGGTAAATAAATTTGGTTTTTGTGTATAGAGTTAAGTTCTGAACTGACTAAAAAAATGCTAAAGCCTCATTGAAATACATTCTCTGTCCTCAAAACAACTTGTAAAAATTAAACCAACCCTGAAAATACGTCTTGTTAGAGGATCGGTAAATAAGTTTGGTTTTGGTGTATTGAGTTAAGTTCTGAACCGACTAACACCATTCTAAACCTAAAAAGACGTCTCGTTATATGATTGGTAAATAATTTTTTTTTGTGTAGAGTTAAGTTCTGAACTGACTAACATCATGCTAAACCTAATTGAAATACATTCTCTGTCCTGAAAACAACTTGTAAAAATCAAACCAATCCTGAAAAAACGTCTCGTTAGATGATCGGTAAATAATTTTTTTTTTTAGAGCTAAGTTCTGAACTGACTGACACCATGCTAAACCCTTATTGAAACACATTATCTGTCCTCAAAACAACTTGTAAAAACCAAACCAACCCTGAAAATACGAATTGTTAGATGATCGGCAAATAAATTTGGTTTTGGTGTATAGAGTTAAGTTCAGAACTGACTAATACCATACTAAACCGCATTGAAATACATTCTCTGTCCTCAAAACACCATGCTAAACCGCTTTGAAATACATTCTCTATCCTCAAAACAACTTGTAAAAATAAAACCAATCCTGAAAATACGTCTTGTTAGATGATCTGTAAATAAATTTGGTTTTGTTGTATAGAGTTAAGTTCTGAACTGACTAACACCATGCTAAACCCTCATTGAAATACATTCTCTGTCCTCAAAAAATTTTGTAAAAATAAAACCAACCCTGAAAATACGTCTTGTTAGATGATCGGTAAATAAATTTGGTTTGGGTGTATAGAGTTAAGTTCTGAACTGATTAACACCATGCTAAACCGAATTGAAATACGTCTTTTGAAAATACGTTTTTTGTGTATAGAGTTAAGTTCTGAACTGACTAACATCATGCTAAACCGAATTGAAATACATTCTCTGTTCTCAAAACAACTTGTAAAATCAAACCAATCCTGAAAATACGTCTCGTTAGATGATCGGTAAATAAATTTGGTTTTGGTGTATAGAGTTAAGCTCTGTACTGACTAACACCATGCTAAACCGCATTGAAATATAATCTCTGTCCTCAAAACAACTTGCGAAAATCAAACCAATCCTGAAAATACATCTCGTGAGATGATCAGTAAATAAATTTGGTTTTGGTATATAGATTTAAGTTCTGAACTGACTAACAACAGGCTAAACCCTCATTGAAATACATTCTCTGTCCCAAAACAACTTGTAAAAATCAAACCAACCCTGAAAATACGTGTTTGTTAGATGATCGGTAAATAAATTTGGTTTTGGTGTATAGAGTTAAGTTCTGAACTGACTAAGACCATGCTAAACCGAATTGAAATACGTTCTCTGTCCTCAAAATTACTTGTAAAAATCAAACCAATCCTGAAAATACATTTGGTGCATAAAGTTAAGTTCTGTACTGACTAACACAAAGCTAAACCGCATTGAAATATATTCCCTGTCCTCAAAACAACTTGTGAAAATCAAACCAATCCTGAAAATACATCTCGTTAGATGATCAGTAAATAAATTTGGTTTTGGTATATAGAGTAAGTTCTGAACTGACTAACATCATACTAAACTGCATTGAAATACATTCTCTGTCCTCAAAACAACTTGTAAGAATCAAACCAATCCTGAAAATACGTCTTGTTAGATGATCGGTAAATAAATTTGGTTTTGGTGTATAGAGTTAAGTTCTAAACTGACTAAGATCATGATAAACCGCATTGAAATACATTCTCTGTCCTCAAAACAACTTGTAAAAATCAAGCCAATCCTGAAAATACGTCTCATTAGATGATCGGTAAATAAATTTGGTTTTGGTGTATAGATTTAAGTTCTGAACTGACTAACACCATGCTAAACCGCATTGAAATACATTCTCTGTCCTCAAAACAACTTGTAAAAATCAAATCAATCCTGAAAATAGGTCTTGTTAGAAGATCGGTAAATAAATTTGGTTTTGGTGTATAGAGTTAAGTTCTAAACTGACTAAGATCATGCTAAACCACATTGAAATACATTCTCTGTCCTCAAAACAATTTGTAAAATTCAAACCAATCCTGAAAATACGGTTCGTTAGATGATCGGTAAATAAATTTGGTTATGGTGTATAGAGTTATAAGATCTGAACTGAATAACACCATGCTAAACCTCATCGAAATACATCCTCTGTCCTCAAAGCAATTTGTAAAAATGAAACCAATCCTGCAAATACGTCTTGTTACATGATCGGTAAATAAATTTGGTTTTGGTGTATATAGTTAAGTTCTGAACTGACTAACACCATGCTAAACTGAATTGAAATACATTCTCTGTCCTCATATATTCTCATATATATTCATACATTCTCTGTCGTTGGATGATCGGTAAATAAATTTGGTTTTGGTGTATGGAGTTAAGTTCTGAACTGACTGACATCATGGTAAACCGAATTGAAATACATTCTCTGTCCTCAAAACAACTTGTAAAAATCAAACCAATCCTGAAATTACGTCTCGTTAAATGATCGGTAAATAGATTTGGTTTTGGTGTATAGAGTTAATTTCTGAACTGACTAACACCAAGATAAACCGCATTGAAATATATTCTCTGGCCTCAAAACAACTTGCGAAAATCAAACCAATCCTGAAAATACGTCTTGTTAGAAGATCGGTAAATAAGTTTGTTTTTGGTGTATAAAGTTAAGTTCTAAACTGACTAAGATCATGCTAAACCGTATTGAAATACATTCTCTGTCCTCAAAAATACTTGTAAAAATCAAGCCAATCCTGAAAATACGTCTCGTTAGATAATCGGTAAATAAATTTGGTTTTGCTGTATAGAGTTAAGTTCTGAACTTACTAACACCATGCTAAAACGCATTGAAATACATTCTCTGTCCTCAAAACAACTTGTAAAAATCAAACCAATCCTGAAAATACGTCTCTTTAGATGATCGGTAAATAAATTTGGTTTTGCTGTATAGAGTTAAGTTCTGAACTTACTAACACCATGCTAAACCGCATTGAAATACATTCTCTGTACTCAAAAAAACTTGAAAAATCAAACCAATCCTGAAAATACGTTTCTTTATATGATAGGTAAATAAATTTGGTTTTTGTGATCGGTAAATAAATTTGGTTTTTGTGTATGGAGTTAACTTCTGAACTGACTAACACCATGCTAAACCGCATTGAAATACATTCTCTGTCCTCAAAACAACTTGGGAAAATCAAATCTATCCTGAAAATACATCTTGTTAGATGATCGGTAAATAAATTTGGTTTTGGTGTATAGAGTTAAGTTCTAAACTGACTAAGATCATGCTAAACCACATTGAAATTCATTCTCTGTCCTCAAAACAACTTGTAAAAATCAAACCAATCCTGAAAATACGTCTCTTTAGATGATCGGTAAATAAATTTGGTTTTGCTGTATAGAGTTAAGTTCTGAACTTACTAACACCATGCTAAACCGCATTGAAATACATTCTCTGTCCTCAAAAAAACTTGAAAAATCAAACCAATCCTGAAAATACGTTTCTTTATATGATAGGTAAATAAATTTGGTTTTTGTGATCGGTAAATAAATTTGGTTTTTGTGTATGGAGTTAACTTCTGAACTGACTAACACCATGCTAAACCGCATTGAAATACATTCTCTGTCCTCAAAACAACTTGTAAAAATCAAACCAATCCTGAAAATACGTCTCGTTAGTTGATCGGTAAATAAATTTGGTTTTTGGGTATAGAGTTAAGTTCTGAACTGACTAACAAAATGCTAAACCCTCATTGAAATACATTCTCTGTCCTCAAAACAACTTGTAAAAATCAAACCAACCCTGAAAATACGTCTTGTTTGAGGATCGGTAAATAAGTTTGGTTTTGGTGTATTGAGCTAAGTTCTGAACCGACTAACACCATTCTAAACCTAAGAATACGTCTCGTTATATGATCGGTAAAAAATTTTTTTTGTGTAGAGTTAAGTTCTGAACTGACTAACATCATGCTAAACCGAATTGAAATACATTCTCTGTCCTGAAAACAACTTGTAAAAATCAAACCAATCCTGAAAATACGTCTCGTTAGATGATCGGTAAATAAATTTGTTTTTTTTAGAGCTAAGTTCTGAATTGACTGACACCATGCTAAACCCTTATTGAAACACATTATCTGTCCTCAAAACAACTTGTAAAAACCAAACCAACCCTGAAAATACAAATTGTTAGATGATCGGCAAATAAATTTGGTTTTGGTGTATAGAGTTAAGTTCAGAACTGACTAATACCATGCTAAACCACATTGAAATACATTCTCTGTCCTCAAAACACCATGCTAAACCGCTTTGAAATACATTCTCTATCCTCAAAACAACTTGTAAAAATAAAACCAATCCTGAAAATACGTCTTCTTAGATGATCGGTAAATAAATTTGGTTTTGTTGTATAGAGTTAAGTTCTGAACTGACTAACACCATGCTAAACCCTCATTGAAATACATTCTCTGTCCTCAAAAAATTTTGTAAAAATAAAACCAACCCTGAAAATACGTCTTGTTAGATGATCGGTAAATAAATTTGGTTTTGGTGTATAGAGTTAAGTTCTGAACTGATTAACACCATGCTAAACCGAATCTGTCCTCAAAATTACATGTAAAAATCAAACCAAACCTGAAAATACGTCTCGTTATGTGATCGGTAAATATTTTTTTTTTGTGTATAGAGTTAAGTTCTGAACTGACTAACATCATGCTAAACCGAATTGAAATACGTTCTCTGTCCTCAAAATTACTTGTAAAAATCAAACCAATCCTGAAAATACGTCTCGTTAGATGATCAGTAAATAAATTTGGTTTTGGTGTATAGAGTTAAGTTCTGAACTGACTGACGAAAGGCTAAACCCTCATTGAAATACATTTTCTGTCCTCAAAACAACTTGTAAAAATCAAACCACCCCTGAAAATACGAATTGTTAGATGATCGGCAAATAAATTTGGTTTTGGTGTATAGAGTTAAGTTCAGAACTGACTAACACCATGCTAAACCCTTATTGAAATACGTTCTCTGTCCTCAAAACAATTTGTAAAATCAAACCAATCCTGAAAATACGTCTTGTGAGATGATCGGTAAATAAATATGGTTTTGGTGTATAGAGTTAAGTTCTGAACTGACTAACACCATGCTAAACCGAGTTGAAATACATTCTCTGTCCTCAAAACAACTTGTAAAAATCAAACCAATCCTGAAAATACGTGTCGTTAGATGATCGATAAATAAATTTGGTTTTGGTGTATAGAGTTAAGTTCTAAACTGACTAAGATCATGCTAAACCGCATTGAAATACATTCTCTGTCCTCAAAACAACTTGTAAAAATCAAACCAATCTTGAAAATACGTCTCGTTAGATGATCGGTAAATAAATTTGGTTTTGGTGTATAGAGTTAAGTTCTGAACTGACTGACACCATGCTAAATCCTCATTGAAATACATTCTCTGTCCTCAAAACAACTTGTAAAAATCAAACCACCCCTGAAAATACATCTTGTTAGATGATCGGTAAATAAATTTGGTTTTGGTGTATAGAGCTAAGTTCTAAACTGACTAAGATCATGCTAAACCGAATTGAAATACATTCGCTGTCCTCAAAACAAGTTGTAAAATCAAACCAATCCTGAAAATACGTCTCGCTATATGATCGGTAAATAAATTTGGTTTTTGTGTATTGAGTTAAGTTCTGAACTGACTAACACCATGCTAAACCGCATTGAAATACATTCTCTGTCCTCAAAACAACTTGGGAAAATCAAATCAATCCTGAAAATACGTCTTGTTAGTTGATCGGTAAATAAATTTGGTTTTTGTGTATAGAGTTAAGTTCTGAACTGACTAACACCTTGCTAAACCGCATTGAAATACATTCTCTGTCCTCAAAACAACTTGGGAAAATCAAACCAACCCTGAAAATACGTCTTGTTAGATGATCGGTAAATAAGTTTGGTTTTGGTGTATAGAGTTAAGTTCTGAACTGACTAACACCAGGCTAAACCGAATTGAAATACGTTCTCTGTCCTCAAAATTACTTGTAAAAATCAAACCAATCCTGAAAATACGTCTCGTTATATGATCGGTAAATAATTTTTTTTTTTTGTATAGAGTTAAGTTCTGAACTGACTAACATCATGCTAAACCGAATTGAAATACATTCTCTGTCCTCAAAACAACTTGTAAAAATCAAACCAATCCTGAAAATACGTCTCGTTAGATGATCGGTAAATAAATTTGGTTTTGGTGTAAAGAGTTAACTTCTGTACTGACTAACACCATGCTAAACCGCATTGAAATACATTCTCTGTCCTCAAAACAACTTGTAAAAATCAAACCAATCCTGAAAATACGGCCTGTTAGATGATCGGTAAATAAATCTGGTTTTGGTTTATAAAGTTAAGTTCTAAACAGACTAATATCATACTAAACCAAATTGAAATAGATAGTCTGTCCTCAAAACAACTTGTAAAAATCAAACCAATCCTGAAAATATGTCTTGTTAGATGATCGGTAAATAAATCTGGTTTTGGTTTATAGAGTTAAGTTCAAAATAGACTAAAATCATGCTAAACCACATTGAAATACATTCTCTGTCCTCAAAACAATTTGAAAAGTTCAAACCAATCCTGAAAATACGTCTCGTTAGATGATCGGTAAATAGATTTGGTTATGGTGTATAGAGTTAAGATCTGAACTGATTAACACCATGCTAAACCATATCGAAATAGATAGTCTGTCCTCAAAGCAATTTGTAAAAATGAAACAATCCTGAAAATACGTCTCGTTAGATGATCGATAAATAAATTTGGTTTTGGTGTATAGAGTTAAGTTCTAAACAGACTAAGATCATGCTAAACCGCATTGAAATACATTCTCTGTCCTCAAAACAACTTATAAAAATAAAAACCAATCCTTAAAATACGTCTCGTTAGATGATCGGTAAATAAATTTAGTTTTGGTGGATAGAGTTAAGTTCTGAACTGACTGACACCATGCTAAACCCTCATTGAAATACATTCTCTGTCCTCAAAACAACTTGTAAAAATCAAACCACCCTTGAAAATACGAATTGTTACATGATCGGCAAATAAATTTGGTTTTGGTGTATAGAGTTAAGTTCAGAACTGACTAACACCATGCTAAACCGCATTGAAATACATTCTCTGTCCTCAAAACAACTTTTAAAAATAAAACCAATCCTGAAAATACGTCTTGTCAGATGATCGGTAAATAAATTTGGTTTTTGTGTATAGAGTTAAGTTCTAAACTGACTAAGATCATGATAAACTGAATTGAAATACATTCGCTGCCCTCAAAAGAACTTTTAAAAATCAAACCAATCCTGAAAATACGTCTCGTTAGATGATCAGTTAATAAATTTGGTTTTGGTGTATAGAGTTAAGTTCTGAACTGACTAACACCATGCTAAACCGAATTGAAATAAGTTCTCTGTCCTCAAAATTACTTAAAAAATCAAAGCAATCCTGAAAATACTTCTCGTTAGATGATCAGTAAATAAATTTTTTTTTGGTGTGTAGAGTTAAGTTCTGAACTGACTGACACCATGCTAAACCCTCATTGAAATACATTCTCTGTCCTCAAAACCGCTTGTAAAAATCAAACCACCCCTGAAAATACGAATTGTTAGATGATCGGCAAATAAATTTGGTTTTGGTGTATAGAGTTAAGTTCAGAACTGACTAACAACATGCTAAACCCTCATTGAAATACGTTCTCTGTCCTCAAAACACTTTGTAAAAATCAAACCAATCCTGAAAATACGTCTTGTGGAATGATCGGTAAATAAATTTGGTTTTGGTGTATAGAGTTAAGTTCTGAACTGACTAACATCATGCTAAACCGAATTGAAATACATTCTCTTCCCTCAAAATAACTTGTAAAAATCAAACCAATCCTGAAAATACGACTCGTTAGATGATCGGTAAATAAATTTGGTTTTTGTGCATAGAGTTAAGTTCTGAACTGACTAAAACCATGCTTAACCGCATTGAAATAAATTTTCTGTCCTCCAAGCAACTTGCGAAAATCAAACCATTCCTGAAAATACATCTCGTTAGATGATCAGTAAATAAATTTGGTTTTGGTATATAGAATTAAGTTCTGAACTGACTAACACCATGCTAAACCACATTGAAATACATTCTCTGTCCTTAAAACAACTTGTAAAAATCAAACCAATCCTGAAAATACGTCTTGTTAGATGATCGGTAAATAAATTTGGTTTTGGTGTATAGAGCTAAGTTCTAAACTGACTAAGATCATGCTAAACCGAATTGAAATACATTCGCTGTCCTCAAAACAAGTTTTAAAAATGAAACCAATTCTGAAAATACGTCTCGTTATATGGAATCAGGCAACAGAGTCTCTCAAACCCCGTAAAGCTCTTTTAAAAGATACAAGAACTACTTATTTAACAGAAAAATTTAGTTTTTAATGGGCACCAAGTAAATAAAAACAACATGGAATCAGGCAACAGAGTGTCGCAAACCCCGTAAAGCTCTTTTAAAATATACAAGAACTAATTATTTAACACAAAAATTTTGTTTTTAATGGGCACAAAGTAAAGAAAAACCACACGGAATCAGGCAACACAGTCTCTCAAACCCCGTAAAGCTCTTTTAAAAGATACAACAACTACTTATTTAACACAAAAATTTCGTTTTTAATGGCCACCAAGTAAAGAAAACCACACGGAATCAGGCAACAGAGTCTCTCAAACCCCGTAAAGCTCTTTTAAAAGATACAAGAACACATTTAACACAAAAATTTCGTTATTAATGTGCACCAAGTAAAGAAAAAACACACGGAATCAGGCAACCGGGTCTCTCAAACCCCGTAAAGCTCTTTTAAAAGATACAAAAACTACTTATTTCACACAAAATTAGTTTTTAATGGGCACCAAGTAAAAAAAAACCACACGGAATCAGGCAACCGAGTCTCTCAAACCCCGTAAAGCTCTTTTAAAAGATACAAGAACTACTTATTTAACACAAAAATTTCGTTTTTAATGCGCACCAAGTAATGAAAAACCACAAGGAATCAGGCAACCGAGTCTCTCAAACCCCTTAAAGCTCTTTTAAAATATACAAGAACTACTTATTTAACACAAAAAATTCGTTTTTAATGGGCACCAAGAAAAGAAAAACCACACGGAATCAGGCAACCGACTCTCTCAAATCCCGTAAAGCTCTTTTAAAAGATACAAGAACTACTTATTTAACACAAAAATTTCGTTTTAATGGGCACCAAGTAAAGAAAAACCACACGGAATCAGGCAACCGACTCTCTCAAATCCCGTAAAGTTCTTTTAAAACATACAAAAACTACTTATTTAACACAAAAATGTAGTTTTTAATGGGCACCAAGTAAAGAAAAACCACACTGAATCAGGCAACCGAGTCTCTCAAACCCTGTAAAGCTCTTTTAACAGATACCAGAACTACTTATTTAACACAAAAATTTTGTTTTTAATGGGCACCAAGTAAAGAAAAACCACATGGAATCAGGCAACAGAGTCTCTCAAACCCCGTAAAGCTCTTTTAAAAGATACAAGAACTACTAATTTAACACAAAAATTTCGTTTTTAATGGGCACCAAGTAAAGAAAAAACACACGGAATCAGCCAACAGAGTCTCTCAAACCCCGTAAAGCTCTTTTAAAAGATACAAGAACTACTTATTTAACACAAAAATTCGTTATTAATGGGCACCAAGTAAAGAAAAACCACATGGAATCAGGCAACAGAGTCTCTCAAACCCCGTAAAGCTCTTTTAAAAGATACAAGAACTACTTATTTAACACAAAAATTTCGTTTTAATGGGCACCAAGTAAAGAAAAACCACACGGAATCAGGCAACCGAGTCTCTCAAACCCCGTAAAGCTCTTTTAAAAGATACAAGAACTACTTATTTAACACAAAAATTTTGTTTTTAATGCGCACCAAGTAAAGAAAAACCACACGGAATCAGGCAACAGAGTCTCTCAAACCCCTTCAAGCTCTTTTAAAAAATACAAGAACTACTTATTTAACATAAAAAATTCGTTTGTAATGGGCACCAAGTAAAGAAAAACCACACGGAATCAGGAAATCGAGTCTCTCAAACCCCGTAAAGCTCTTTTAAAAGATACAAGAATTACTTATTTAACACAAAAATTTCGATTTTTAGTGGGCACCAAGGAAAGAAAAACCCCACAGAATCAGGCAACCGAATCACTCAAACCCCGTAAAGCTCTTTTAAAAGATACAAGAACTACTTATTTAACACAAAAATTTCGTTTTTAATGAGCACAAAGTAAATAAAAACCATACGGAATCATGCAACCGAGTGTCTCAAAGCCCGTAAATCTATTTTAAAATATACAAAAACAAATTATTTAACACAAAAATTACTTTTTTATTGGGCACTCAGTAAAGAAAAACCTCACGGAATCAGGCAACAGAGTCTCTCAAACCCCGTAAAGCTCTTTTAAAAGATACAAGAACTACTTATTTAACACAAAAATTTCGTTTTTAATGGGCTTCAAGTAAAGAAAAACCACACGGAATCAGGCAACCGAGTCTCTCAAACTCCGTAAAGCTCTTTTAAAAGATACAAGAACTACTTATTTAACACAAAAATTTTGTTTTTATTGAGCACCAAGTAAAGAAAAACCACACGGAATCAAGCAACAGAGTCTCTCAAACCCCGTAAAGCTCTTTTAAAAGATACAAGAACTGCTTATTTAACACAAAATTTTCGTTTTTAATGGGCACCAAGTAAAGAAAAACCACACGGAATCAGGCGACCGAGTCTCTCAAACCCCGTAAAGCTCTTTTAAAAGATACAAGAACTACTTATTTAATACAAAAATTTCGTTATTAATGGGCATCAAGTAAAGAAAAACCACACGGAATCAGGCAACCGAGTCTCTCAAACCCCGTAAAGCTCTTTTAAAAGATACAAGAACTACTAATTTAACAAAAAAATTTCGTTTTTAATGGACAGCAAGTAAAGAAAAACAGCTCGGAATCAGGCAAAAAAGTCTCTCAAACCCCGTAAAGCTCTTTTAAATGATACAAGAACTACTTATTTAACACAAAAAATTCGTTTTTAATGGGCACCAAGTAAAGAAAAACCACATGGAATCAGGCAACAGAGTCTCTCAAACCCCGCAAAGCTCTTTTAAAATATACAAGAACTACTTATTTAACACAAAAATTTTGTTTTTAATGGGCACCAAGTAAAGAAAAACCACATGGAATCAGTCAACACAGTCTCTCAAACCCCGTAAAGCTCTTTTAAAAGATACAAGAACTACTTATTTAACACAAAAGTTTCGTTTTTAATGGGCACCAAGTAAAGAAAAACCACATGGAATCAGGCGACAGAGTCTCTCAAACCCCGTAAAGCTCTTTTAAAAGATACAAGAACTACTTATTTAACACAAAAACTTGGTTTTTAATGGGGACCAAGTAAAGAAAAACCACACGGAATCAGGCAACCGAGTCTCTCAAACCCCGTGAAGCTGTTTTAAAAGATACAAGAACTACTTATTTAACACAAAAATTTTGTTTTTAATGGGCACCAAGTAAAGGAAAACTTGGAACACAGCATAGGAATAGAGCATGTAATTCAACTGGGAAAGTAAAATTCTCCTAAGCCTAAATTATGCAGATTACTTGAGAGTCGATAAAAGTGTTAGCGAAATGAATGAGCGAATTAATATTCGGAGGCTTTGAGAGTTTAGGGTGCAAGAACAGGTTTGAAAATTTATGTCAAGATGACTTGTTAAGAAGGCTTTTTAATCAGTGGCAATGCTATAGCATTGCCCATAGTAAAGGGCATAGGCTCCAATGTTTTATTATTTATAAATTTTTTTCCCCAGAGGAGCTTCTATGGAAGGGGTCGTCGCATAAACTTCGGAGGGGGATCATACGATTGGAAATAAGAAGTTCTAGTGCCCTTTTTGAGAGTCAAAAGTGAGAGGGCAACTATCCTCCCCAAGCCTTTTTTCCCAAATGTATCCGATAAAAATTTTGAGATAGCCATTTTTTTAAAAATAGTTCAAAGATCATATAACAAAAACTCCGGTGTCGAAACAAGCCCCCAGGGCCCGGGGGCAGGCGTTGTAAGTTAGCCCCTGTGGGCATACATGGTTGTTATGGAAGGAATGCTCGTATAAACTTCAGAGAAGGCTCATTTGATTGGAAATTGAAAGTTGTGATTTAGTTTTTAAGAGTCAAAGGACATCGGAGGGCAACTAACCCCCACCCCCTTTTTTCCATAAACCCATCCGATAAAAATTTTGAGATAGCTCTTTTGTTAAAAATAGTTCAAAGGTCAGATAAGAAAAATTCTGGGGTCGATACAATCCCCCAGGGCCTGGGCGCAGGCGTTGTAAGTTATGCCCAGGGGGCATATATGGCTCTTATGGAAAGGATGCTCGTATAAACTTCAGATAGGGCTCATTTGAATGGAAATATAAAGTCCTAGTTCACTTTTTAAGAGTTAAAAGAGATCAGAGGGCAACTAGCCCCCCCCCCCTCCCCACGTCCTTTTCCCCCAAAACCATCAGAAGCAAATTTTGAGATAGCCATTTTTTAAAAATTTATTAAAAAAAAAACATTCCGAAAAATAAGTTTTTCAAAGAAAAGTAAAGGCCATTTTAAACTTAAGCTCAGCAGATACAAATACCTCTTAAAATTGAAACTCAAAACGATCAGAAATTACTATTAAAGAATAACTGAAACCCAAAACGAACAGAAAATAAATAAACAACCATAGCAAAAACATACAACAAGTAATGATATAAATGAATAAATAGATCTTAAAGCGAGTAATGCTTAGATTGAATATGAAAATCAAGCTTAAGACGAAAAAAATATCTTCCTATTGAAGTACAAATGAAACTTAGTTCATTTGTTCATTTAGGATGTGTTTGGGGGAATGATGGGCGTGGGGGGGTTAGTTACCCTCCAATCACTTTCGACTATTAAAAAGGGCACTAGCCCTTTGAATTTCCAATCGAATGAGCCTTTTCTGAAGTTTCTACGACAACGTCTTCTATAAAAAACCTTAAATTCTCCCAGGAAATAACTTAAAACCCTTGTCCCAAGGATTGTGGGGGAGTGTCCTCCTCAAAAACATATTTTCTATCTGGAAATCAACTACGATGAACAAAATGTCTATCTCAAAATTTTGATAGGATGTGTTTGGGGTAATGAGGGGCAGGGGGGTTGGCTAGTTGCCCTCCAATCACCTTTGACTATTAAAAAGGGCACTAACCCTTTGAATCTCTAATCGAATGAGCCTTTTTTGAAGTTTCTGCAACAACGCCTTCTATAAAAACCTTATATGCCCACAGGGCATAACTTAAACCCTTGCCCTGCGGGTTGTGGGGGATTGTCCTCCTCAAAAACATATTTTCTATCTGGAAAGCAACGACGCTGAACAAATTGGCTATGTAAAAATGGTGATGGGCTGTGTGTGGGGGAATGCTGGTGCTAGGGGGGCTAGTTCCCCTCCAATAACGTTCGACTATTATAAAGGGCACTCGCCCTTTGAATTTCCAATCAAATGAGCCTTTTTCGAAGATTATACGACAACACCTTCTTGTTGAAGGTTGTGGGAGAGTGTCCTCCTCAAATATATATTTTCTATCTGGAAATCAACTACGCTGAACAAAATGGCTATCTCAATATTTTAATTGGATGTGTTTGGGGGAATGATGGGCATGGTGGGGCTAGTTACCCTCCAATCATTTTCGACTATTAAAAAGGGCACTAGAATTCTCGATTTCCAATCAAATGAGCCCCTTTTGAAGTTTCTACGACGACACCTTCTATAAAAACCTCATATGTCCCCAGGCCATAACTTAAAACCCTTGCCCCGAGGGTTGTGGGGGAGTGTCCTCCTCAAAAAAATATTTTCTATCATGAAATCAACTACGCTGAACAAAATTGCTATCTCGAAATTTTTATTGGATGTGTTTGGGGAAATGATGGGCGTGGGGGGGGGCTAGTTGCCCTTCAATCACTTTCGATTATTAAAAAGGGCACTAGCCCTTTGAATTTCCAATCGAATGAGCCTGTTTTGAAGTTTCTACGACAACGCCTTCTATAAAACCTTATATGCCCCCAGGGCATAACTTAAAACTCTTGCCCTGAGGGTTTTGGGGGATTGTCCTCCTCAAAAATATATTTTCTATCTTGAAATCAATTACGCTGAACAAAATGGCTGTCTCTAAATTTTGATTGGATGTGTTTGGGGGAATGATGGGCGTTGAGGGGGGGGGCTAGTTGCCCTCCAATCATTTTCGACTATTAAAAGGGCACTAGAACTCTCGATTTCCAATCGAATGAGCCCCTTTTGAAGTTTCTACGACGACCCCTTCCGTATGAAGTGCCTCTGGGGAAAAAAATAAATAAAAATAAAACATTGGAGCCGTATGGCCTTTACTACAGGCGACGCTACAGCGTTGCCTCTGATTTATTTTTTTCCCAGAGGCACTTCATACGGAAGCGGTCGACGCATTCAGAATTCAAAGACAAGTGAGTATTGGATTAATGATTGATTGTTAGACCGCGGTCGTCTTCAGGGAGTAGGGTACTAAGAACATACCTGATCGTGATAAATCCATAAGACATGTTAAAAACTATTCTTTACTTACAATTTCTTCATAATTTAATGAAATGCATAAAACTATTCTAAAGAATAAAGACGGGTTAAGCTTAAAGATATTTATTGCTTAAACGTATTAACATATTTTTGAAAGAATTTGCTACTTACTTACAATTTTCAATAATTTATTAAATGAAATTTCTGCATTGTTTATCCATGAAGTAACTTCAAGACAGAGTTTGTAGCTTACTTAGAGTTTCGTCATAATTTCTTGAATGAAATGTCTTTTTTTATTTATCCAGGAGGCGAATTCAAGAAAGAATTTGTTCCCATGTGTCTGACAATAGATGTATGCAAATTCCTTTTCTTACATCTCCGACGTTTTATTAGACATTCTAAACGTTTGATATGCTAGCTTACTCTAAAAATAATGAACACATAACAATGTAATGCATAATATATTTTTAATGAAATAATGCTATGTAGAATATTAATACAAAAAATGTATTATGATACACTATTAATATCAATGATTAACTTTGGACATTTTGAATCTGTTCCATAAAATAGTTCACCATGTTCTCTCTTGATGTTATAGCTATTGTCTTCTCTTAGTTCGTAATCAGTAGAATAATCATTATTCCATTTTTAGTCATACACAATTTTTACTGGTGTCTCATCAACAGGCTCAATATGCGTGTCGTCTTTGGTATTATTTGGATCAATGACTGTTTGATCAAAGGCAGTAACGTTTGATGGTGGTTTGTTTTTCATCGATTTATCTTTATATTCCATCGTGATATTTTCTGACAATGCCCTTTTTATTTTTCTGACAATTTCACTGTCTATTATCACATTATTTTTACACAAGTAACAGTTTCGACACGTAGACAAGATATGGTTTACGATATTTATAGAAGAGTAGGCCTTTCTTTTATTGATCTTCCGTTGAATGCTAATACCCAAAAGGTGACGATTGGATGTATCAGTAGGTAATGTGTTAGCTGCAACAGTAACAAGGAGTTGTCCTCTATCATCAATGATTATTTTTATGTTGTCATTCTCTTTGAGTGCAATCATCTTTGGAGATCTCAATCTCGCCTAACCACCAACATAAGAGTGGAATTTTTTCGGTATTCCAAAGAAATTTAATTCCTTACTGTCATGACCATGCATGCATACATTTCCAATAGTGCTACCACCTGTACTTGTTTCAAAGTTTAAATACCTCTCTTTGTCAGCATACAATGCTACAATCACCTTGTTATGTAAACACACTTTATTAAAAAGCTCCATCTTCAATTTTTTTTTTAAAAGATATTACCTATGTGTTTATCATTCCACTGCATAAAAAATACTGATTTAATAATTGCAATAGATTAGGTAGTGTCAATCACCGGTCATAGAATACCGGTGGGGAAGTCACATCGTGTCTCTGACCAATCACAGAGCGCAATTTTTAGAACTGTAAGCATATTTTGACATTTTAATTTATGTACAAAAATAAAAAAAAAAATAAAGTTGAAAAATTTCGAAGTTTTAAAAAAGATTTTTTTTTTTTGAGAAAAAAAAAAAAACAACAACAAATGTTTACATAAAAATAGTACTTAGAGTTCACTCTTAAACATCCACAAACGATGGTCCCATTATATAGAATAGTTTTTAAAATGTCTTATGGATTTATCACGATCAGGTATGTTCTTAGGTATCCACTGTGCGAAGAACCTAACCTCGTCTTCAGGACGGTGATAACCCCCTCAAATTTGGGACACTTAAACTCTTCTAGAATGAAAAGTGGAATCCTAGGGTCATACTTTTGAATTAAAACTTTATCTGTAGGTACATTGCCCTTTACGTAGAGTGCTTCAACTCCGAAAAAGCTGCAAATTCCACTGACTTCCTCCTAGACATTTCTCAGTTCCTGAGCAGTATGATTAAGTGGTGTAATCACTCTATACTAGAATCCCAGTTTATTTATATAACGTAATGTAGTACTCCACAAGCTTTTATCATACTCAAACAGATTACAGTTCACTAACCAATAACCATTTAGGGTTAACTTACCTTTTTAGGGGTGACCATTTAGGGTTCTCCTACATGCTGAATATGAAAGTGTGTTTCCTGGCATGCTGGATCTGAAATATATTTTCTACTCATGATTTGATGGAAGATTTATCATCTGTTGAAAATCTAGTATTGTTACAATTGCTAAAAGTAAAATTTGAGTCGTCTATTAACCGTTTTGAACTTGTGAAACATTTAATAACCTTTAATTTCTAAATCACAATGTACATAAACATTAAAAAAAAGAAAAAATCTCTTTGGTCGCTGAAGCGTTTTCGTGTTTTGGAATGCTTAGCATAACGATATCACGGGGTATAACGATATCACAGGGTATTTCATTGCGTGATTTAATAGACTAAAGCGTCTCACATCTCTACCATTATACAGAAGGGTATGTTTGTCCTTTTTTTGTGTTTTTAGAAGTGTCCTTAACTGTTTTCTTGTTTCACTCGAATCGTTGTTAATATTTAAAGTGGTATTTTCACCATGTTTTTTGGTTGCTTGCAGCTTTGTGGTATCGTTCCCTATTGGTCGTTTTTAATGGGGATATTAATGTCATTAAAACAATTACAAAATAAAAAAAACAAAAAGAATAAAAAGTTATGAATGAAAAAAAAACACCACTTTTAAATAAAAATTTTCCCACAAAATTTTATTCTGATGTTTTTATCGCTATATGTTATAGTGCATTAGAAATATAAAAAAAAAAGTTCAACTGAAAGTAAGGAGAAACACTAAAACCTAAAATGAACCAAAATTATTACGTATATGAGGGGGGTTCCCTCCTCCTCAACACCTCGCTTTTCAAGCTAAGTTCAAATTTTGTTCCAGTTCTTTAAAAATGACCCCTGAATCCAAAAGGTCGCTTAATTAGAATAAATAGCTCTTTTGAAAGCAATAAACAAACTTTAGCCTAAGGAGTGAGGTATTGACGAAGGGGCGAACCCCCTCATATAGGTATTTTTTTTCAAAAATAGGGGTCAATTGCTCCTTATATCTCATTTGTCACCACTACTATCCTAAGCTCCTGCTGAAGATAGCTTCGAATATTGAACTTTGTATTTTTTTAAATTATAAATGACACAAAATTGTATTTGTTTCAAAAATAGGGGGCAATTGCTAATTATAACTCACTTGTCATCAATACTGACCACATCTTCTTCCGTAACAATGATCGAATCTTGTACTTTGCATTTTTTTAAAGAATAAATGAAACAAAAAGGTATTTTTTTTCAATAATAGGGGGGCACTTGCTCGTTGTATCTCAATTGTCAACACTACTATCCTAAGATTCTGCTGAAGCTAGCTTCAAATATTGAACTTTTGTATTTTTTTAAAAGTATAAATGCCGCAAAAAGGTATTTTTTCAAAAATTGGGGGCAATTGCTCCTTATATCTCATTTTTCACCACTACTATCATAAGATCCTTATTTAGATAGATTCGAATCTTTATCTTTTTATTTTATAAAATTATAAAAGAAAAAACAAGGTTTTTTTTGTTCAAAATTATGGTACAAGTGCTACTTATATCTAAATTGTAACCACTAAAAACCTCAGGTCCTGCTGAAGCTAGGTTCGCATATTGAAATTTTTATTTTTATAAATTAAAAATGCCACAAAAAGGTATTTTTTAAAATATAGGGGGATATTGCTCATTATATCTCTTTTGTCCCCACTACTCTCCTACGCTCATTTTGTATCTAGCTTCTAATATTTTACTTTTTATTTTTCAAAAAGTATAAATGCCACAAAAAGGTATTTTTTCAAAAATAGGGGGCAATTGCTCCTTATATCTCAATTGTCCCCACTACTATCCTAAGCACCTGCTGGAGCTAGATTCGAATATTGAATTTTTTAAAAGTATAAATGCCACAAAAAGGTATTTTTTCAAAAATAGGGGGCAATTGCTCCTTATATCTCAATTGTCACCACTACTATCCTAAGCTCCTGCTGAAGCTAGGTTCGAATATTGAACTTTTTATTTTTTAAAATTTTAAATGCCAAAAAAAAGGTATTTTTTTAAAAATAGGGGGCAATTGCTCCTTATATCTCAATTGTCACCACTACTAACCTAAGCTCCTGCTGAAGCTAGCTTCGAATATTGAACCTTTTAAAAGTAAAATACGACTTTTACCAATATCCATAAAACGCGATTGTGTATATTAAAGGGGCTTCCCCCTCCTCACCCCCTTGATCTTTACGCTAAAGTTTGAATGTCTTACAACTCTTTTTTTTTAACAATAAAAAACTTTAGCGTAAAGAGCGAGGCGTTGGGGAGGGGACAGCCCCTTTCATATACGGAATAATTTCTGTTCGGTTTAAGTTTTACCGTCGTTCCTTGCTTTAATTAAAAAAAAAACTTGTTTTTTTTATTTAATCTACTTAAGAAGTTACATCAAAAGTATTGTTTTAAGTGATGGTAGAAATGATAAACATCACGTAGATACGAGCATTAGCTTTCGAATGACCCATTAAACGTCAATCTAAAAGTGCTGGTAGTCCACTAGCCCCAGCTTTTCCACTTGAGACATTGCACCAAAAGTGCCGTTTTTAGTGCCGTTTTGAAGTTGCTGATGGTTGAATTTATAGGAAGAACGTAGATATGAGTAATATCTTTTATACGAGCTACTAAAAATCTGTATAGATACCTGCGATAGCAATACGCCCAAAAAAATAATACGTCCGATACCGATACACTATGCAGCCCTTTCCCCAGGGGACTTGGAGGGTCATAATATCACCAACACCAAATATATTTGACTCTAGCAATGTCTCTTGTAATAGTCAAATCTATTAAGTATCTGATGTAAGCACCCCATTCTTTAATTACCCCGTGAGGCATTCTTAACCACATTTTTAAAAGAGGTAACCACACATTTTTAGTAAATAATTTATTAATTAAACTAATGAAAAGAAAATTTTTTTTTTTTTTTTTTTTTTTTTTGCAGACTGGGCGTGTATTATTTTAAAAAAAAACCCTAACAAAAAGGGTAATTTTTCTTTATAAAAATGAAGCTTTTGTAACAATTTAATACAAGACAATTTCTTTTTAATATAATAATGAGAATATTTTTTACTCACCAAAAATTGCTTAGAATTATCCATTTTTCTATGTAAATGCTTTTTACAAAAAATGCCTGTAATGCTATCTCGAATATAAACTATTCAAAACTGATGGAGAATCAAATATGAAACCTAAATATATACAAAAAATAATCGGCAAGTAAAAGGAGATATCGGTTTTTGATTTACCACTAAAAAAAGACATTGAACTTTGAAATTACACAAATCCTCTTGGCAAAGAGTGTAATGACTAGTAGACTGAACTTTTTGAAATTGAGTCATTCCCTGGTAAAGAGTGTAATGACTTGTTTTACCTACCAGAAAAACCTGTTTGGTACGGGCGCGTACGCAAAGTATATACCTTCAAGCAAATTCCACATGATTTTTCAAATTACTATACCTTCTATAGAAATGGTACCTCTTTGCAAATGACCCTGGTAACCCCAATTCGTTGAAAACTTACATACATATCTATGCCTTAGGCGTAGGGTTCAAATATATAGATGCCTGGCCCGTGGTAAGGCATATTACGCAATCACTGGTCGGAGTGCATTCAAAAAATGAGTGTCACATTAGAAAACCTGTCTTCTAAGGCATGTACCGTTCATAGTAATAGGTAACTGGACCGTGGTAAGGCATATTACGCAATCACTGGCCGGAGTGCATTCTAGCATACTACTAAAGTTCTATATCCGTTTTTTAAATTCAAGAATAATCGGACAGTAAGCAACCCCCCCCCCATGACATAAAAACTTGAAACTTTTTGCAATAAGAAAAGAACAAGATTGAATTTAAAAAAAAAACTTTCCAAAAAATTAATTTTTTAAATAAAAGTAGGCTAAACGCAATTTTAAACTTGAGCTTAGCATATTAAAAAAACTTAAAAAATTCCAACTAAAAACGACCAGAAACTACTGTTAAATAACAAATGAAACCCAAAACGAACAGAAATTAAATAAACAATCATAGGAAAAAACATACAACAAGTAATAATATAAATGAATGAATAGATCTCAAAGCGAGTAATGCTTAGATTGAATATAAAAATCAAGCTTAAAAAGAAAAAAAATATTTTGCTATTAAAGTATATGAAACTTAAAACGAACAGAAATTAAATAAACAATCAATGCGAACAATAATACAATATATATTAATGTAAATGAATAAATAAATCTTAAAACAACTGAAACTTAAATTGAATATGCAACGCAAATTTTAATCAAATTAAAATAGTTAAAAACAAGAGGTTGGGTGTCGTCTCACTGGAGAAGCCTAAAACCTACTGCGTCATTGTCGCCTTACTGAAAACGAAATATATTACAAATGTATTCTTTTGTACTTAATATTGAAAATAAATGCTAAAATTACAGTAAAATTTTGAACTGAAGAGCTTTCAGCAATTAATATCATTATACATCAAATATTCAGTTTAATTTATCAGTTCTTTCCAAGATTGGTCAAGACAAATATAGTTTCACTACAAACAAAATTTGGATACTGCCCCCTTCTTTAACTGTAAAAACTAAAGCCTTCTGCGTCATTGGCGCTTCACTGAAAACGAATTACTCGTATATTACAAATTTATTCTTTCCAGTTCTTACAGCATTGAAAAAGAAAATAAAAATTACAGTAAAAAAAAATCTTGAACTGATGGATCTTTCAACAATTAATATTACTATATATCTAATATTCAATTTGATTTTGTTTATACTTTCCAAGACTGTTCAAGACTCATATAGTTTTCAGTAAGGCGTCAATGACGCAGTAGGTTTTAGGCTTCTGCAGTGAGGCGATACCCAAACTCTTGTTTATAGTCATTTTTATTCAATTCAAACTTGATTTACATATTCAATCTAAGTTTCACTTGTTTTAAGATTTATTTGTTCATTTACATTAATATATATTGTATGTATGTTCGCATTGATTTTTTATTTAATTTCTGTTCGTTTTAAGTTTCATTTATACTTTAATAGCAAAATATCCTTTTTCGTTTTAAGCTTGATTTTAATATTGAATCTCAGCCTTACTCGCTTTAAGATCTATATTATTCATTTATATTATTACTTGTGGTATGTTTTTTCCTATGATTGTTTATTTAATTTCTGTTCGTTTTGGGTTTCATTTATTCTTTAATAGTAATTTCTGGTCGTTTTGAGTTTGAATTTTAACAGGTATTTGTATCTCCTGAGCGCGGTAAAGATCTACCGCAGATCTACCGCGGTAACACCAAAATCAAATTCAGACACACAATTGTATGCAACTCCTGCTGGAATTACTCTAAGGAAAACACGATCAGATAGAACCTTATATCACTCAGGAGGTGAAAGAGACATTTCTGACACGTGTGAAGGGGAAATCTTCAAAACAAAATCAGTAATAGAGTGATCTCTGGTGCAAACAGGCAAATTCAGAAAGAATTTTTCCCAGATAGAGAAACCCAGACAAAAGAAACAGTGGCGATAATACATGAAGAAAATCATTATATGAAAATACGGTTAAAACAAAACCAACTCACCCTTCAAAGGAAGTGCACAAACTAGAGGAGTTGCAGGTATGAGAAAATGTAATTATAGAACGAATAAAATTAAAAAATGAATTAAGTGGATATATCGACAGTCGGAATCATAGTATGTCGAGTGGCAGAAGATAGTAGAAGCTCAATTTCAAGCAGGGACTCGCGAAAAAGTACTCAAATACATATGACACAACATATATTACATTTCATGGAGAAAGAGAGGATAGCCAGAGAACGAAAAGAGAAGGATGATAGAAAAGAAAGAGAGAGATAGAAAAGAAAGAGAGAAGGTTTTAGGCCACAAATTTAAAATTTTGTAGGTCTTTCACTCCAATGTAAAGAATAGGAACCCATCTAACCCTCTTTTTTTACTTTTTACTAATTACTAATACCGTTATATATATATATATATATATATATATATATATATATATATATATATATATATATATATATATATATATATATATATATATATATATATATATATATATATATATATATATATATATATATATATATATATATATATATATATATATATATATATATATATATATATATATATATATATATATATATATATATATATATTTATATGACTTTTTAGGGAGTGTTTCCTTTTTTTCGAAAATCAGGCAAATTCTCAAAATTTGCGAAAATCAGGCAAAATCTGATTCTTTTGATGTATCTGTTGGGGTTCCACCCCTGTTTCAGTCTATTTTAAAGTATACAAAGAAAAGTGAAGTGATAAAATATCCAGTTTCCGACTACTGTTGTTAGTGTGGTTCGTTTATACTATGTAAGTTTTTACTTATGCAAGTATTGTGTAGTGTTTGTATTATGTAATTGTCTACTAACATTCTACAGCATGAACTAGTAAACAATTACATAATACAAACACTACACAATACTTGCATAAGTAAAAACTTACATAGTAAAAACGAACCACACTAACAACAGTAGTCGGAAACTGGATATTTTATCACTTCACTTTTCTTTGTATACTTTAAAATAGACTTGTTCCACATACCCCTGAATTTGATGAGGACAAGGACAGTTGGGATTATGTATAAACTTCGGATTAGGGCAAAAGGAATGACCGAGAAAGGCTAATTAATCCTGAAAATATTGGCGACAAATAAGTGAAATTGCATAAACTTATAAATAATGGAATAGATATGTAGACCATTGCAGTTTGATTGGCCTACCATGCTGCAATGACGTCAAGATATTATCACCAATAAAATCCTCGGGATTTTATTGCTATGGAACGCCTCGGTTTTGACCTATTTGGTTTTGCTCTACTAACTTGTGGTTCAACAAATGGCAGTACTACTGTTGATATCTCTACATAACTATTAGCGCTACGCATTAAAACCATCCCGTGAGGCATCAACCTCATCCCACTGGACCTCAAACCAGCCCCCTTTCCACCTTTTTTTCATCCCACGGGACCTCAAAACCAGCTCCCTTTTCCTGGGTAGCCAAACCGCTTTTTTTTCATCCCACGGGACCTCAAAACCAGCTCCCTTTTCCTGGGTAGCCAAACCGCCCTGCGAGGCATCAGTACCAACTCGCAGTGCAACAAAAAAAAACACATCCTGTGAGGCATCAGAACCATCCCACGGGACCTCAAAACCAGCTCCCTTTTCCTGGGTAGCCAAACCGCCCTGCGAGGAATCAGTACCATCTCGCACTGCAACAAAAAAACCATCCCGTGAGGCATCAACCTCATCCCCTCTGTAAACCTCTGCTGTCACCACTCTGTAAACCTCTGCTGTCACCACTCTGTAAACCTCTATTTAGTTCTTTATTTCAATGCCCTTTTGTAATTGGCAGATGTGATGGTTTACATAAATTCCAAAGATAGACAATAAACGTTGGTACATGGTCTTTATTAAATAACGCGAGAATACATATAGAGAAAATAAGGTAGCACAAGAACAACTAGCTACGACGAAGGCGAAAGATGGACTGCCTTTAGAAATGAACCAAGAATATAACTTTCCTGGAACAGAAGTTCCAGGCCTGGGAACTATCCCTTTCCCACGACTAGCTTTAGTCTCAAGAGCCCCCCCCCCTGGACCGCTATCGTTGACACATAAATGCCCAAATAACTAAGAAATGAGATACCCGGAAAAGCTTCTCGAATTGATATTAAATACTTTACAATAGTGTTACGGTTATTATTGAGTCGAGTTGCTCCCTATTGACAGTTCGTTACCACGAACTGTTTGATAGGAAGCGAAATTAAGGTCTATGCTATGAAGCCGATCATTTCCAAAACCCAAATTGACTTGATTAAAGTTTATAACGTGGAGATGTTTTAAGATTTATTGTTTTATTATGCAAACAAATTTGTTATAAGGGATCTATTAGCAGGTTGCTGAATAGTTTGGCTGAATGGTATTCCTATATGAAAATATATTCGTATTTAAATAATAAAGTACCTGTCTAGTATGTGGGCGATTGTGGGTCCAAAATTGGACCCACAATTGGGTCCATGTTTATACAAGCGATTGTGGGTCCAAAATTTCATTTATTTTCTATTTATATTAAATTTCAAGCACTGTTTAGTAAAATAGAGTGGTGTCAAATTTTAATTGCAGGTATTGCTTTGACAACTCCTTTTCCCTCCTCTGCACCTATGTGGAATTTTCGAAGAGCAAGATCTGATATGAACTTAATCAATTTTCGTGCGGACTCTGGGTCACCGAGTCTGCATACGCAGACACCTGATGAAGATAGTCGAATGGACGACATACGACCAAGGTGTGGGCCATTAGTTATGATAGACAAGTTATTTCAACGAGATCCTAGAGGGAAGCCTAAGTCTGGTGGAGGACGTGCCAGTGCTAAAAATGATAGAAATAAGTTTTTCAGTGTGTTTTCGTTGCTGATCAGGTTGGGGAATGAACATAGGTCTGAAACCAAGGTCCAAAATCAACAGGTTAGTTTTATTTATTTTTTATGAACATAGCATTTAACATTCTGAATTTGGTACTTTTTAGATTTATCGGGAAAGGTTTGCTCCGGAAATAGGAGAAAATGGAGTATCTTTGAAGATTTACACGAGCAGAAAAAGACGCTTCGCTATATTGTTTTCGTAAGAAAGACGTTAAGTAGCGTTAAAAACCACGATGTGAGATTTTCTTGCGAAATTCTGATGCGAAATTTAAGGTTTTGAGAGCAGTCGGGGTTAAACAATTTGAAATTCAAGTGCCTGTAATTTATTTTGGCCTATACTTGCAAATTTTATGTGCCCGTTGAATACTTTCTACGTGCCAGAAAAGACGCCTATCTTTACAGTTTTCATTAGAGTGCGGAGTAGTTGTGTAAGGTTAGGGATTCAAAAAATGTGAAAGAGTAAATAAAGGGTTTAAACTTGTTGCCAAACAAGGACCTGGATTAGGTTTTAAATAGTATTTTAGCCTCTTTGCTTTGGAGTAATTTTCTTTCTGAAAAATTGCTAAGGGGATGAGGAGCCTGTGCAAGTAGGCTAATGTAGCGGATAAGAGTTTCCCTAACGGTAAAACGGTATTAGTAAACGGTAAAACGGTATTAGTAATTAGTAAAAAGTAAAAAAGAGGGTTAGGTGGGTTCCTATTCTTTAGATTGGAGTGAAAGACCTACAAAATTTTAAATTTGTGGCCTAAAACCTTCTCTCTTTCTTTTCTATCTCTCTCTCTTTCTTTTCTATCATCCTTCTCTTTTCGTTCTCTGGCTATCCTCTCTTTCTCCATGAAATGTAATATATGTTGTGTCATAGTTGTGTCAAGGGGGCAGTATCCATATTTTGTTTGTAGTGAAACTATATTTGTCTTGACCAATCTTGAAAAGAACTAATAAATTAAACTGCATATTTGATGTATAATGATATTAATTGCTGAAAGCTCATCAGTTCAAAATTTTACTGTAATTTTAATATTTATGTTCAATATTAAGTACAAAAGAAAACATTTGTAATATAATTCGTTTTCAGGAAAGCGCCAATGACGCAGTAGGTTTTAGACTTTTGCAGTGAGGGGATACCCAAACTCTTGTTTGTAGTTATTTTTATTCGATTCAAACTTGATTTGCATATTCAGTTTAAGTTTCACTCGTTTTAAGATTTATTTATTCATTTACATTAATATATATTGTATTATTGTTCGCATTGATTGTTTATTTAATTTCTGTTCGTTTTAAGTTTCATATACTTTAATAGCAAAATATTTTTTTCTTTTTAAGCTTGATTTTTATATTCAATCTAAGCATTACTCGCTTTGAGATCTATTTATTCATTTATATTGTTACTTGTTGTATGTTTTTTGCTATGATTGTTTATTTAATTTCTGTTCTTTTTGGGTTACATTTATTCTTTAATAGTAATTTCTGGTCGCTTGTCGCTTGTATTTTAAAAGCTCTTTGTATTTGCTAAGATTAACTTTTAAATGGCCTTTACTTTTCTTTGAAAACTCCTTTGTTCGGTAAGTTTTTTTTAATTAATTTTTGTTCCTTGTCGAGTGTAAAAGCTCTCAAGTTTTTATGGCATGGGGGGGGGATGCGTACTGTCCGATTATTCTTGACTTTAAAAAACGGATCTAGAACTTTCAATTCAAATCGAATGAGGCTTTTTTCAAAGTCTATACAATTACCTCTTTGATAAAAACCTTATATATGAACAAAAGACAGCTTGCATAACTTGTGGACAGCGATTGACAACAATGAATGGATTGAAAAAATAGCTCCAATAAGGGGGTTTAGACCATTTCACTTGCTGACACAAAGATGTGTTTGGGGGAATGATGGGCGTGGGGGGGGGGATAGTTGCCGTCCAATCATTTTCGACTATTAAAAAGGGCACTAGCCCTTTGAATTTCCAATCGAATGAGCCTTTTTTGAAGTTTCTACGACAACGCCTTCTATAAACACTTTATATGCCCCCTGGGCATAACTTAAAACCCTTGCCCTGAGGGTTTTGAGGGATTGTCCCCCTCAAAAACATTTTCTATCTAGAAATCAACTACGCTGAACAAAATGGCTGTCTCAAAATTTTGATTGGATGTGTTTGGGGGAATGATGGGCGTAGGGTGGCTAGTTGCCCTCCAATCACTTTCGTCTATTAAAAAGGGCACTAGCTCTTTGAATTTCTAATCGAATGAGCCTCTTTTGAAGTTTCTACGACAACGCCTTCTATAAAAACCTTATATGCCCCCATGGCATAACTTAAAGCCCTTGCCCGGAGGGTTGTGGGGGATTGTCCTCCTCAAAAATATATTTTCTATCCGAAAATCAACTACGCTGAACAAAATGGCTATCTCAAAATTTTAATTGGATGTGTTTGGGGGAATGATGGGCGGGGGGGGGGGGCCTAGTTGCCCTCAAATCACTTTCGAAGATTAAAAAGGTTACTATCCCTTTGAATTTCCAATCGAATGAGCCTTTTTTGAAGTTTCTACGACAACGCCTTCTATAAAAACCTTATATGCCCCCAGGGCATAACTTAAAACCCTTGCCCTGAAGGTCGTGCAGGAGTGTCCTCCTCAAAAACGTATTTTCTATCTGGAAATTAACTACGCTGAACAAAATGGCTATCTCAAAATTTTGATTGGAGGTGTTTGGGGAAATGATGGGCGGGGGGGGGGGGGCTAGTTGCACTCCAATCACTTTCGACTATTAAAAAGGGCATTAGCCCTTTAATTTCCAATCGAATGAGCCTGTTACGAATTTTCTACGACAACGCCTTCTATAAAAACCTTATATGCCCTGAGGGTTGTGGGGGAGTGTCCGTCTCAAAAATGTATTGTCTTTTTGGAAATCAAATACGCTGAACAAAATGGCTATCTCAAAATTTTGATTGGATGTGTTTGGGGAAATGATGGGCCTGGGGGGGGGGTTAGTTGTGCTCCAATCACTTTCGACTATTAAAAAGGGCACTAGCCCTTTAATTTCCAATCGAATGAGCCTGTTTTGAAGTTTCTACGACAACGCCTTCTATAAAAACCTTATATGCCCCCAGTGCATAACTTAAAACCCTTGCCCTGAGGGTTGTGGGGGAGTGTCCTCCTCAAAAATGTATTTTCTATGTGGAAATCTACTACGCTGAACAAAATGGCTATCTTAAAATTTTTATTGAATGTGTTTGGGGGAATGATGGGCGGGGGGGGGGGCTAGTTGCCTTCCAATCATTTTCGACTATTGAAAAGGACATTAGAACTCTCGATTTCCAATCGAATGAGCCTACGCCGACCCCTTCCATATGAAGTGCCTCTGGGAAAAAATAATAATAATAATAATAAAAAATTGGAGCCGTACGGCCTTTACTATAGGCAACGCTACAGCGTTGCCTCTGAAAGAAAAGAAACAGGGGTGGAACCCCAACAGATACATCAAAAGAATCAGATTTTGCCTGATTTTTGCAAATTTTGAGAATTTGCCTGATTTTCGAAAAAAAGGGGAAACACTCCCTAAAAGTCATATAAATATATATATATATATATATATATATATATATATATATATATATATATATATATATATATATATATATATATATATATATATATATATATATGATATATACATATATATATACATATATATTAATTTAATCCAAATTTTTAGATTAGCCAGGAAGAATGCATATATCCAAATATCAAGGACAATCTTTGGCTTGAGCTACAGGCACGGCATAACGGAAGAACTGTATTAGAGCAACATGAATATCTATTAAGCGAAAGGAAGAAAGTCAGCCCAATTATTGAAAAGCTCTTGAATTTCAAGTACGAAAGAATTGACTTGCCGCCGAGTGACCTTTCTGGGCCCATACCTCAATGTAATGGTTGTCTTTCTGTTTATTGTCAGTCTTGTTTGATGCACCAGAGTCGAGCCATGAAGATTGTGTGCGATATATTAGATGAAATTGAAAAGGTGAGTTTCTTAATATCTTGTTTATTGATTTATACTTTGAGCTTAAAGCAAATTGCTAGTTATTGCAGAATACAAGACATAGCCTATCTAATACTTAAAAAATACAAAATGGCACAAAAGTACAATTAACTGGAGGGGGGATGGGTACCTTGAGAAATCTGGGGGAGGTAAGCAGGAAGGGTGTGCCAAAGCACAGGAGAGCTGGCCGGCAACCCCCCCATTGCACTTCCTGGCTGAATGTTTGCGAAACGAAGATGAACACCGCCAGTTTGGACCTTGAGGGTCTAGCGCCGTCATATTTATACATACTTATACATTCAAATGAGTATAAAACTGTTCTTAGGCAATTCCTCTGGAAAATATTTAAAAGCATTCTCTGTGTTTCGAAGAACCAACATTCCAGAACCATACCTGACAACTGTGATTACCATGGATTCCAATATATTCATTTTGGCTAACATGTTTTTCTTCCTACTCTTTCAAACTTCTTTCAGCTTTGAAAGAACATAATGGGCCTTCGCTATTATACTTGTTAAATCTTCAATGCATTTACTAATACTACTACCCTTGTAAGTAAAGCTTACATGATTGGTCTTCTCGTTACCCAAAATTGACCTCGTCACCTTTATTTATTCCTAGTCTAAGTGACTTGGCTTTCTTAAAGTTAATTTATAAACCTATTCTTGCACTCTCAATAACTCTCGAAACGTTTAAAAATTCGTTTATTTTTCTAAAATTTATTTTTCTAACATTTTTCTAACATCATTTTTCTAACATTAATTTTTCTAACATTTTTCTAACATCATTTTTGTAACACCTGGAGCACTGAAATCACCCAAACTGAAATCACTCGAAGTCTAGGAGTTTTTCTTTTCCCCTTTTCAAAAAGATTATTCATAATGCTCAGTAATTTATCTCTAACTTCATAGCCACTATATTTCAGAAACTCACTATCACACTATCAGCACCTGATGCCTTATTATTTTTAATATTTTTAGTACTGTTTCTAACTCCATGTTGCAAAATCGATCTTCCTTCGCTTAAAAATTGTCTTATTTTTTCCATTCCTCTCCGTGTGTCATTTCCTACAGCTTTATCACGATTCAACACATTCTAAAATTTTTTGCCATTCTCTCTTTAACACTTTCCTTATCACTAGACTTGGCATCATCACTTGGCCTTATCACTTTGACTAGGGCAAGTCTGGACATACTACAGCCTCTCAATTTTAGAACATGCCAAGACAATACCTCACTATTATGCCGTCTGACTGTGTCTTCAAGATCTTCGAGAAATTAATCATGGGCTCCATTTCACATCTGCCTTAATACCACCTCCATTTTGCACTTTCCGCTTGTTTTCATATATCATTGAAAGAACTGTTTTGCACTTACCCGTTATCTTTTCTGTCAAACTTAAAGGATTTTTGCTAATGTTCCTGGCTACACCTTCTGCTACTTTGCAAAGTGTTTTCCTAAATCTGTTCCATCCATCTTCTGTATTGTGAAATTCTAAAATCTATAATCTCATATTTAACTATTCCTCGAAATTCCCTCTCAAATTCCAGTCCTGGAGTCTACCACCGCCATAACTTCCTGGAAGGTAGTTCACCCCTCCCAAATTTCAGTACTAGATGGTGATCTTTACTGTTAACATCAATAAAAGCTCTCCTAGTGTCTTGTATCTATCCTGCCAGTCTTCGACTTACAATAATCAGTAAGGTTATTACTACCATTTATACCTATACTGACTATAAGTAAGGCCTTACTATCATTTAAGTACCATGTTAACTAATGGGCCATTTTATGACCCAATACCGTACTGGTTTTTACTAGATTGTTATACCTACAAAATTATAGCATTCTGTAACCATTTCTTTTTTCCATCTACCAACAAATTTACCTAGACTAGAACACTAACTGTCTCTATTTCTACCAATCTGAGCATTACAATCCCTCGGTAAAAACACCTTATTTCTACCTGGCATTATGACTAACACTAATGACTATTCACAGTTTCATAAACCATTTGTTTAATACAAAAAAATGAGTACTTATTAGACAGAACGTAAATGAATCAACACTAACGAGTTGAACCATAAAGATCAAGCCATGAACCATGAAGTTAAGCCATGAAGATCATGTGCGGAATTTTAAATGAAATCGAAAAACGGAGATTGTCTTTTCACGTATAATTTTCTTCATATAACATTATAGAAGAATTAATATCCCCTTGAGCACATGATGGCACATAGGGTGTTGAATTAACGTTTCAGTTACTGGGAGTTTTTTTTATATAGGGAAAGGTAGGAAGCCCAACCTTGCGTCAGGGATCGATAGGGGATCGACTCCTAGGTCCCGTATTACTAAGCAGAAAATCAGTCCACCATGCTACCGCAGGATCAATGTATGTATTTAGGGTAAACTAGTCGCTTGTCGCTACAAAATACGAATTAACATATAATTCTTAAAAAAACATAATAGCACTACATAATTGATATTAGAAATAGAAACTAATTTAGCACAATTAGTAATGGTTAGGTTAAAACAGCACTTTAAACAATTAAATTGATCTAAATAAAACTGAGTACTCATTCGACAGTGCTTAAATAAATCAATACTAGCCGCTTCAACAACCAATGACGGTAAGGCTTCAACAACCAACCAAGTGAATGTCTCTTAACTGTTTCTCTTAGATTTTTCAGCATCAAGTCTAAAAGTGTGCTGGCAAATTAAATGTTAAAGTGACAAAAAATGAATAAAGACCCTCATCAAAATTATCGAATTATCAACAAAAAAATATCACAATTCTTGGTGACCTTGAATACATTAGTTAGATTAGCACGTCGTCTGCGAAATCAAATATAAAATCATCTTTATTGCCCGTCTCTAAGCTTTTTCAACTCCAATCAATTAGTTGGAAGCTATTCAATGAATTCTAGTCAACTAATTCATAACTATAATCAGCAATTAAATTATTTGGGAACTAGACTCAGATATAATATTCCAAAAGAAGATAAAAAAAAAACTTCTAAGTAAGGTCAGGAAATCCTGTCGACACGTCTAAAGGTTGAGGAAGATGTGCTGAATGTTTTTCAAATGAATTGTCTAGGGGTAGTTTCGAATACTCCTCTGTCAAGCAATAAGCCTTACGAAAAATGTAGTTTGATCCAGAAGCAAGACAGATCCGTTTAATTGGAGGCCGATTTCAATATTGCCCCTATTTGCTAAGCTGTATGAAAAAGTGCTGCATCGAAGACTTTATAACTATCTTACTACTTACGGTTTTCTTAGTGATTAATTAAAAAGAACTTTCCGAAAAATAAGTTTTTGAAAGAAAAGTAAAGGCCATTTTAAACTTAAGCTCAGGAGATACAAATACCTGTTAAAATTCAAACTTAAAACGACCAGAAATTACTATTAAAGAATAAATGAAACCCAAAACGAACGGAAATTAAATAAACAATCATAGCAAAAAACATACAACAAGTAATAATATAAATGAATAAATAGATCTTAAAGCCGGCAATGCTTAGATTGAATATGAAAATCAAGCTTAAAACGAAAACAAATATTTTGTATTAAAGTATAAATGAAACTTAAAACAAACAGAAATTAAATAAACAATCAATGCGAACAAACATACAATATATATTAATGTAAATGAACAAATAAATCTTAAAACGTGAAACTTAAATTGAATATGCAAATCAAGTTTGAATCGAATAAAAATAACTACAAACAAGAGTTTGGGTATCGTCTCGCTGCAGAAGCCTAAAACCTACTGCGTCATTGGCGCTTTACTGAAAACATTTCTTTGAAATATTTTCACTTTTGTAACTTCAAGAAATCAAAAATTAATTAAGATTTTAAGGAATGAATATCAGCATATGTATATTAAATTGACAATACACATTTTTTTCAGTAAATTCATTTGAATTTTTTTCTGTCAAATTATAGTCTGTCTTTTAGAAAGCATAGGGGTTTTGAACCATACTCACATTAATTTATGCTCGTTTTCAGTTTGACTCTAATATTTATTTTAATTTATATTCGTTTTTGGTTTCATTTTTTTATTGATACTGATTTGGGGTAGTTGTATGCTTGGTAGATTATATGATAGTCCGGACGCCAGGTGTTGAAAATGTGAACCATACCAAGACGGAATGGGGCTGCTGCGAGAATTAGCCTACCCTCTACCCCCTAAATTGACCATGCGGATTCAAAAATACCAATGGCACTTGCTTGCGAGTGGTGGAACACTCCGAAACTTATATTTTGGTGTTTCATGCAAGAAAATGCATGTTCCACAAAGTTTGAGGTGTAGTTTTCCGCTCAAATAGAAATGCCTAGAAGCCATAGAATGTTTTCATAACAAACTAACACGATTAGTTACAAAAAATGGCAGAGTTAAAAAAAATGGCAAAACTATATGAGTCTTGAACAGTCGTGGAAAGTATAAACAAAATCAAATTGAATATTAGATATAAAATGATATTAATTGTTGAAAGATCCATCAGTTCAAGATTTTTTTTTCACTGTAATTTTTATTTTCATTTTCAATGCTGTAAGAACTGGAAAATAATAAATTTGTAATATACGAGTAATTCGTTTTCAGTGAAGCACCAATGATGCAGAAGGCTTTATTATTACAATTAAAGAAGGGGGCAGTATCCAAATTTTGTTTGTAGTGAAACTATATTTGTCTTGACTAATCTTGAAAAGAACAAATAAATTAAACTGAATATTTGATGCATAATGATATTAATTGCTAAAAGCTCATCAGTTCAAAATTTTACTGTAATAATATTTATTTTCAATATTAAGTACAAAAGAAAACGTTTGTAATATAATTCGTTTTCAGTAAAGCGCCAATGACGCAGTAGGGTTTAGGCTTCTGCAGTGAGACGATACCCAAACTCTTGTTTGTAGTTATTTCTATTCGATTCAAACTTGATTTGCATATTCAATTTAAGTTTCACTCGTTTTAAGGTGTATTTATTCATTTACATTGAAATATATTGTATGTTTGTTCGCATTGATTGTTTATTTAATTACTGTTCGTTTTAAATTTCATTTATACTTTAATACCAAAATATTTTTTTTCGTTTTAAGCTTGATTTTCATATTCAATCCAAGCATTACTCGCTTTAAGATCTATTTATTGATTTATGTTATTACTTGCTGTTTGCTTTTTGCTATGATTGTTTATTTAATTTCTGTTCGTTTTGGGTTTCATTTATTCTTTGATGGTAATTTCTGGTCGTTTTTAGTTTGAATTTTAACAGGTATTTGTATCTCCTGAGCTTAAGTTTAAAATGGCCTTTACTTTTCTTTGAAAAACTTATTTTTAGGAAAGTTTTTTTTAAATTAATATTGGTTCGTTTTTTATTGCAAAGAGTTTCAAGTTTTTATGGCACGGGGGGTGCTTACTTTCCGATTATTCTTGACTTTAAAAAACGGATCTAGAACTTACAATTTAAATCAAATGAGGCTTTTTTCAAAGTCTATAAGATTACCTCTTTGATAAAAACCTTATATATGAACAATAGGCAGCTTGCACAACTTGTGGACAGCTATTGATAACAATGAATGGATTGTAAAAATATCTCCAATCAGGGGGTTTACACAGTTTCACTTGCTTACACAAAAAGGGATCACGACTGTTTGGAATTGACCTAAATAGGAATTTGTTTGCCAAAGCAATTTTGCATCTATCACAGAGTATGTATTTTAACCTTATAATTGGATAATTATAACAGATTTCCTATGTGTTCTTCCCATACAAAACCACTTCCCATAAGTTATAAACCCCCCTTAATAAGTTATGCCCCAGGGCATAACTTACAACGGCTACCCCTGGGCCCGGGTGGGCTGTGTCGACAGCGGAGTTTTTTGTTATCAGAACTCTGAATTATTTTAACAAAATGTCTATCTCAAAATTTTTATCTGATGCATTTAGGGCGTGGAGGAGGGAGAGGGGCTAGTTGCCCTTCAATCTCTTTTGATTCTTAAAAGTGAACAAGAACTTTCAATATTCAATCAAATGAGCCCTCTCTAAAGCTTATACGAGCATCCCTTCCATAAGAAATAATATGAAGGATTCGAAGAATCCTTAAATTACAACCCTTGCCCTGAGGGCTTTGGGGGAGTTGTAATCCTCAAATACATAATTTCAAGAAGTTAAAACGACGTTTAATAAAATGGCTGTCTTAAGATTGTGAACGGATATATTTGGAGAAAAGATGGGTAGAAGAAGGGGGCTAGTTGACCTCAAACCACTTTCGACTATTAGAAAGGGAAGTAGCCCTTGGAATTTCCAATCGAATTAGTTTTTTTTTAAGTCTCTAAGACAACTCCTTCTATAATAAACATATATGCCCCCAGGGCAAAACTTATAACCCTTGCCCTGAGGGCATTGGGGGAGTATCCTCCTCAAAAATATATTTTCTCTCACAATATCAACTACTCTGAACAAAATGGCTATCTCAAAATTTTGATTGGATGTGTTTGGGGAAAAGGTGGTCGTGAGAGGGTGGTTAGTTGCCCTCAAATCACTTTTGACTATTACAAAGGGCACTAGACCTCGAAATTTCCAATAGAATAAGCCTTTTTTGAAGTTTCTACGACAACTCCTTTTATAAAAACCTTATATGCCCCCAGGGCATAACTTAGAACCCTTGCCCTGATGGTTGTGGGGGAGTGTCCTCCTCAAAAATATATTTTCTATGTGAAAATTAACTACGCTGAAGAAAATGGCTATCTCAAAATTTTGATTGAATGTGTTTGGGGGAACGATGGGCATGGGGGGGGGGCTAGTTGCCCTCCAATCACTTTCGACTATTAAAAAGGGCACTATGCATTTGAATTTCCAATCGAATGAGCGTTTTTTGAAGTTTCTACGACATCGCCTTCTATAAAAAACCTTATATACCCTCAGGGCATATCTTAAAACCCTCGCCCTGAAGGTTCTGAAGGAGTGTCCTCCTCAAAAACATATTTTTTATCTGGAAATCATCTACGCTGAACGATAAAATAAAAGTTCAAAATAGGGATAAAATCCTTTTTATTAGACAGTGTATAATAAATTTCACAGAAAATACCAGATATTTCGGTCACATATATAGTGACCGTCATCAGTAGTAAAACACAGTTTTACTATTGATGATGGTCGCTGTATATGTGACCGAAATATCTGGTATTTTATGTGAAATTTATTATACACTGTCTATTAAAAAGAATTTTATCCCTATTTTGAACTTTTATTTTATCGTCATGGAAAGGCAGTGTGGTCTCCGAAATTATCTACGCTGAACAAAATGGCTATCTCAAAATTTTGATTGGATGTGTTTGGGGACAGGATGGGCGTGGGGGGGGGGCTAGTTGCACTCCAATCAATTTCGACTATTAATAAGGGCACTAGCCCTTTAATTTCCAATCAAATGAGCCTGTTATGAAGTTTCTACGACAACGCCTTTATAAAAACCTTATATGCCCCCAGGGCATAACTTAAAACCCTTGCCCTGAGGGTTGTGGGGGAGTGTCCACCTCAAAAATATATTTTCTATCTGGAAATCAACTCCGCTGAACAAACTGGCTACCTCACAATTTTGATTGGATGTGATTGGGGAAATGATGGGCGTGGAGGGGGGGGGCTAGGTGCCCTCCAATCAGTTTCGCCTATTAAAAAGGGCACTAGCCCTTTAATTTCTAATCGAATGAGCCTGTTTTGAATTTTCTACGACACCGCCTTCTATAAAAACCTTATATGTCCCCAGGACACAACTTAAAACCCTTGCCCTGAGGGTTGTGGGGGATTGTCCTCCTCAAAAATATATTTCTATCTGGAAATCAACTACGCTGAACAAAATGGCTATCTCAAAATTTTGATTGGATGTGTTTGGGGAAATTAGGGGCGTGGGGTTCGAGGAGGCGGGGGGCTAGTTACACTCCAATCACTTTCGACTATTAAAAAGGGCACTATCTCTTTAATTTCCAATCGAATAAGCCTATTTTGAAGTTTCTACGACAACGCCTTCTATAAAAACCTTATATGCTCCCAGGGCATAGCTTAAAACTCTTGCCCTGAGGGTTGTGGGGGAGTGTCCTCCTCAAAAACATATTTTTCTATCTGGAAATCAACTATACTGAACAAAATGGCTATCTCAAAAGTTTGATTGGATGTGTTTGGGGAAATGATGGGCGTGGGGGGGGGCTAGTTGCCCTCCAATCACTTTTGACTATTAAAAAGGGCACTAGTCTTTTAATTTCCAATCGAGTGAGCCTGTTTTGAAGTTTCTACGACAACTCCTTCTATAAAAACCTTATATGCCCCCAGTGCATAACTTAAAACCCTTGCCCTGAGGGTTGTGGGGGAGTGTCCTCCTCAAAAATATATTTTCACTCTGGAACTCAACTACGCTGAACAAAAATGGCTATCTCAAAGTTTTGATGGGATGTGTTTGGGGGAATGATGGGCGTGGGGGGGGGCTAGTTGCCCTCCAATCACTTTTGACTATTAAAAAGGGCACTATCCCTTTGAATTACCAATCGAATGAGCCTTTTTGAAGTTTCTATGACAACGCCTTCTATAAAAATCTTATATGCCCCCAGGGCATAACTTAAACCCTTGCCCTGAGGGTTGTGGGGGAGTATATTTTCTTTCTGGAAATCAACTACGATGAACAAATTACCAGTTGCCAATTGTTGTTCGATTGTGTTGGGTGAAAGGCTGGACGTGGGGGGGGGGGCTAGTGGCCTTACGATCATTTGCGTCTATTAAAAATGTCCGTATAAAACTCGTTGTACAATCAAATGAGCCCCCATTGTAGTTTCTACGACGACCCCTTCCATATGAAGTGCCTCTGGGGAAAAAAATAAATAAATAATAACACATTGGAGCCGTATGGCCTTTACTATAGGCAACGCTACAGCGTTGCCTCTGATACCGAGTTTGGATTCAGGGAAAACCCCTCTGCAATACATGCAATACATACGGCCCCAATTTTTTATTATTATTATTATTTTTTTCCCTCAGAGGCACTTCATATGGAAGGGGTCGTCGTAGAAACTTCAAAGGGGGCTCATTCGATTGGTAATCGAGAGTTCTAGTGTCCTTTTTAATAATCGAAAATGATATGAAGGCAACTAGCCCCCCGACCCCCATCATTCCCCCAAACACATCCAATCAAAATTTTTAGATAGCCATTTTGTTCAGCGTAGTTGATTTCCAGATAGAAAATATATTTTTCAGGAGGACCCTCCCCCACCACCCTCAGGGCAAGAGTATTAAGTTATGGCCAGGGGGTACAAAAGGTTTTTATGGAAGGCGTCGTTGTACAAACTTCAAAACAGGCTCATTCGATTGGAAATTCAAAGGGCTAGTGCCCTTTTTAATAGTCGAAAGTGATTGGAGGGCAACTAGCCCCCCCCAGGCCCATCATTTCCCCAAACACATCCAATCAAAATTTTGAGATAGCCATTTTGTTCAGCGTAGTTGATTTCCAGATAGAAAATATGTTTTTCAGGAGGACACTCCCCCACAACCCTCACGGCAAGGGTTTTAAGTTATGCACTGGGGGCACACAAGGTTTTTATAGAAGGTGTTGTCGTATAAACTTCAAAACAGGCTCATTCGATTGGAAATTAAAGGGCTAGTGCCATTTTTAATAGTCGTAATTTATTGGATGGCAACGAGCCCCCCCCCCCACGCCCATCATTTCCCAAAACAAATCCCATCAAAATGTCTATATAACTATTTTGTTCAGCGTAGTTGATTTCCAAATAGAAAATATATTCTTCAGGTGGACACTCCCCCACAACCTTCAGGGCAAGGGTTTTAAGTTATGCCCTGGGGGCATATAAGGTTTTTATAGAAGGCGTTGTCGTAGAAACTTCAAAAAAGGCTCATTCGATTGGAAATTCAAAGGGCTAGTGCCCTTTTTAATAGTCGAAAGTGATTGGAGGGCAACTAGCCCCCCCCTACGCCCATCTTTTCCCCAAACACATCCAATCTAAATTTTGAGATTGCCAATTTTTTCAGCGTAGTCGATTTCCTGATAGAAAATATATTTTTGAGGAGGACACTCCCCCACAACCCTCAGGGCAAGGGTTTTAAATTATGCCCTGGGGGCATATAAGGTTTTTATAGAAGGCGCATTCGTAGGAACTTCAAAAAAGGCTCATTCGATTGGAAATTCAAAGGGATAGTGACCTTTTGAATAGTCGAAAGTGATTGGAGGGAACTAGCCCCCCCCACGCCCGTCATTCCCCCAATAGTTAAGCCTGTTGACTCAACTGCAAATCAAATCGGTGCCACTCCCCTAGTTAAAGGCAAGAAATCTAATTAAAAAACGGCAAACTATCCATCCCAGTCCAAAATTACCACCAATGATAATTCGTCGGCTGAAGAAGAATTTCAATATTCAAATCAAGCAAATGATGAAATTCTGACCACAATGGATATTTAAATGTGTACTATGCAAGATTTTACGTTTCTCACAAATTTATCACTGTGCAATAATGTTGATTTTAACTATTACGATGACCAAACTAATTTGCCCACCAACCCCTTAGCTAGCCCCGATAACCCCTTAAACCAAATTAACTGTGATTATCTCGACACTTTTGATTTTGTGAAAAATGTGAAACCTAAGTGCTAATGGAAGAGACCAAACTTAATGTAATTTGCTTTAACATCAGAAGCATAGGGGATAAGTCGGCTAATTTTAAAGATTTAATTTTAATTAACGGTAACTGCCCTTTCGACGTAAATGGAATAACGGAGACGTGGCTTTAAGAAATTGATGATACTAATGAATTTTTCCTCCCTGGCTTTCAAGCTATTCATGTTGAAAGAAAATTCACCAAGTCCTCTGGTGGCATTTCTCTTTACATCCGGTCAAGTCTAAAATTCACCAGGCTAATACACTGTGAATCCTCATTCTCGCAACCTATGAATAATAGATACATTTATTAAGTAATTGCAGACAGAAGTATTGACAACAATTCTTTTATTTTTTCGTTATTTTGTAGACCACCCTCATTTCCTACACCTTTGTTTCGTAATCTGTTTGATGACTATTCTAGTTTTATTAATTTACCAGAAAAGAAGGCAATAGTTTTTGGGGGACTTCAATTGTAATTTACTAAATGTTAGAAATAATAATGATTGTGATACCTTCTTTGAAACATTTACATCAAGTGGTCTTCTTCCAACAATCCTTTTTCCGACTAGAGTTGATCCTATGAGGTCTACCGCTACTGCAATTGATAACATTTTTGTATCCACTTCCCTGGGAAACCACCTGTCCTCCAAAATTGTATTCCCTGACCTGTCAGACCACTTTCCAATCTATCTCTCCCTACCTCCCTACCAACTACTCAACCCTCTAGAACTAATACCCCTACGTCTAATAGAATATATAATATTGTGAATATGAACCAGTTCACGGATCGTTTGAAATCCTTTGGCTGGTCCAAGGTTTTGGATTGTCTGGATGTTAATTCAGCCACAAATGGTTTTACACAGGGACTGAGTGATCTTATCAGTTCAACCTTTCCAGTCCGTAAATCAAACCGAAAAACTACCCATATACGCCCCTGGATGTCTAGTAGCCTGATAATCTCTTCATACCGTAAAAATGACCTATACAAGTTAGCTTGCAAGACCAGTAGCGTTAGGCCTAACTAATTATCCCAGATCCATTTTTTTCTCTCCAACTGACAGTAAAGAGGTGCTTCAAGTTATCGACTCTCTCTCTAATAGTAGTACACCTGACTTCTTTGGCATAAGTAATAAGCTTCTTAGGACCACATCTTCCTATATTTATAAACGCATTGTGCACATAACACACCTGTCTTTGATCAGTGAAATCTTCCCAGAAATATTTAAATCAGCAATTGTTATCCCGATTCATAAAAAAGGCGATCCCTCTGATATAAGTAATTATCGTCCAATCTCACTTCTCCCAATTATATCCAAAGTGCTCGAGAGAATTATCTTCCGACGTCTTTCTCCCTTTTTATTTGGGATTAATCCATCAGATTCGTTGATTTCTGCTCATGCACTAATCGACGCCGCACAGTTTATACGTTTCCAACTTGACCTGAAAATGCTTTATTGGGCTTATTTCAGGGTTTTTCTAAGGCCTTTGACATGGTTGATCACAGTGTTTTATTAAGTAAACTCAAGAACATAGGGATTCGTGGAATTCCTTTCTCATGGTTCGGCTCTTATCTCTCTGGTAGAGTACAGAGTGTGAGTCTGGGCAGCATGACCTCTCATACCCTACCTGTCCGGAGGGCGTCCCGCAGGGCTCTGTTCTTGGTCCAATACTTTTTCTCCTTTATATTAATGATTTGGTTACGGACCTGGGTCCATCAGTGCACCCAGTACTTTTTGCTGACGATAGCAACTTTTTCATCACCGGCCCTAATTTACCATCCGTCGTCACTTCTACTCAAATCCTTCTGAATAGAGTGCAGGAGTGGTGTCTCGTTAACTGCATGACCATTAACAGCAAAAAAAGTCAGGTTGTATTATTTCGAACCCCTTACAAAAAAAAAATGAAGCTCAGCAAGCACTTGGCCTCAAAGATTCCACCAATCTCCTCCCGCAGGTCGAAGTTGCCAAGTTTCTTGGTGTCCATATAGACTCCTTCTATCATCCTATTATTTGCAACACATGTTTCCTACGACAGAGCCATAATCTTGCGACAGGTAAGTATGATTAATCGTGTGAATAATTTTCTTCCTCCTGATATCCTTGTCACCCTTTATTACTCTTTTATTTACCCATATATATCATACTGCGGTTCTGTTTGGGGCAACACTTGTTCTTCAGTTACCAATAAATTAAAATCTGCCCAAAACCGTGCCGTGAAAGCAGTATTTTGGCTGCGCCAACTTTGTCTCACCCAGGACTTGTACTCCGAATTTGGTATTATCTCTCACTAGCAAATCATCGGAAAAATAAATCCTTCCCGTGCATATTCCGCTTACCATAAAAATATTTCTCTCCAATTATTTTCTTATTTTAATTGTAGTAATTCTCAAGGCCTCTGTCTCCGTTCATCCAACCGTTCCTTTATTGTACCTAAGTGTGTCTCTAGCTCCGCCCAGCGATCTCCCATTTATAAAATCTATAATTCAATGGAATATAATACCCTCCAGTTTCGAGCTATCCACAAGTTTTCGCACGCTGTATAAAAATGTTACTAAACTTTGATATTATAATTCTCTTAATTTTTAATCAATTTGCTTTAATTTACCCGTGTTTTCTCCCGTTTTTTTCTTTTTTTATCTCTTCTTCATTTTCAATTTTTTGCTGTTGTGGTCCTCAACAAGTTCGCTTCCAGGATCCTTATTATTATTGGTGTTGTAATTCATTTTTATTAGAATAAATTGAATTGAATTGATTGAATTGCTTTACAAGTTCGAAAATTTTAAATATTTATCAGTTACGGGATTACCAGTTAGCAATTTTTATATATCAATGTTTGAATAAGTGTTCACCGGAGGTGTTTTGGGAAATTTTCTGAGCTAATTCATCTTACCCTTCTTATCACACTAGATACGCAAATGACCTTGCATCTGAGCTCCGGAATACTCAACATGCTGCGTTTCTGCCTTTTTTTATGGTACCCGGGTTGTGGAATTCCCTCCCAGATAGTTTTAGACAAGCTGATAATGTAAGCCAGGTCAAGAGTAGATTGAAGCGTTACCTTTTGGGAGATAATTGAGAATGCTTAGAAAGTTGAATGTTATTTCTCTTTATTTATTTTATTTTTTTTATTTTTTTATGTAGTAGTTGTAGAGCTGTATAATAATGGATTTGCAGCCATCGTAAACAAACCTTCGGGTTTTTGTAGATGGCTGCTGTAAATTTGCTTATATTTTTTATGTTAAATAAATTAATTTGATCTGAAAAAAAAAACTTGATCTAATTTGATCTAAAGCGGTTTTAGGGGAGGGACAGAGGGGGAACTTGCCCCACGATTCAGAAATTTTAGGGGCGGAAAATTTCAAATAAATAGTCTAACGGTTATAATCATTTTGTAGCTTTTGAAATTTTATTTTCATTAAAAAAAAAAGTAGAGAACGTAGTTAATAAATGTAAATAATTAATAAATCATTAGTTAATTGATAAAATGAAAATAAACTAAAAAATAAAGAAATGATAATAATTAGAATATTAGACATGCTGGGGGGGGGGCAATCAAGATTTTGCCCCAGGTGCAGGAGAGGTCAGAACTGCCACTGGTTCGGTTTTACTTTCAAGGACTACATTGAAAGAAAGATTCAGATGGCTCGAACACGTTTTGCAAATGAAGGATGCCAGATGCCAGAATGCCAGATTGTTCTGTTTGTTCATCTATCTGGGGCCGAAAGAAAAGCAGGTCATTCCCAAATGGGGTGGAAGGGTAATAAGAAAGGATTGAAAAGAGTTAGTAGCTTCATGGGAGGGGCTAAGGAGTTAAACTTTGAATATAATGCGATGGGAGAAGGAGTGTATGCAGCAGCGTTGGCCGCAGGTGGCCCAATCAGGTCTTATTGGGACTGCTGTAGTTGTTAATAGTAGTTGTAGTAGGAAATACCGAAGATCGAATTTTAAATACTTAAGATACTTAATAAAGATACTTAAGTAATTCTTAATTAAGATTCGAATTTTACAAACTTTAGATCCTTAAGACAAATGTCTTAAATTATCAATGCAAATCATAGTAATACCAAGTTCACGTACAGACTCAATTCATGGAAGTGCTAAATTGAAAATAAAGTAGAAATAATTAGATACATAACTTCAACTGTAGTGGATAACAATAAACTTGGATAAAATTATAAACAAGGAAATATAACATCACAAAAGTTTTGCAATAATCACAATGAGTAGAAATCATAATTTGATTTGGGGAGGGGGGGCAATCTATGAGAAAATACAGTTTAATTATATTGTATAGCGATTTAAATCCTTTAGTCTGCTCCTTTTAGCCAACACTCCAGGGGGATTATTTTCACATCTCTGCTCAATGTTTTAGATCGAGTTGCTCTACCCTTCAGGCAAAGCTGTTGGCTTAAACTACCCTACCTACCGGTCTGAAAGCTTTAACGGACGTCTGAAATCCCTTTGTGTCTGGTTGAATACTATGAGGACACTAAGAATGAGAATAAACGTTGTTGGATCGTTATTGTATAGCAGAGATAGTAAAGTGTTTTGGCCACAGTGGCCTGTCTGGAATTTTTCAGCAGATGAAGAAGAATGTCATCGCCTCATTCCAACAATTGAGCAAATGAGAAGACTTAGAGGAACTAATGACATTATGGAATTGGATGGAAAGGCCAAACCTGGGCAAGTTGCCAAGTTTTATTTCCCTTTGAGTGTTAATCCGCTGACCTCTTTTCGGTTTGATATCATCCATACTGGCCCATTCCTTTTAATTCATCAGTATTGTTTTTTCCTTTTAATTCGTCATTGCTATTTTTTGCATGATTTTCCAATCATTTATTCCATAGTTTTTAATAGGAAGGGTCACTGTACTTTCTGACAGAGAGATAGGCTGAATACTGACAAATTGGCTTTTATATTGTTTTCTAGAATAAGGCAGTCTTGTCGTTTTGTATTGGACTCACATTTATACGACATTATATTGAGATTAGGAGAATCTTCACACATTCTCATTTTATCTTGCTTCTGAGCAAATTCTTCGGGTTGTTATGTAAATAACCGTATATGCTTTTAGTAGTACACTTGACATGATATTTTCCTAGATCTTTTAATTAGCTGGCGCTGGAATATTTGTCTGGTGATTTTTCCCCACATGTTTAAATATGTCTCACTTTTCAAGCTATTTTCCAATTTCAAGCAATTTCCGCCCAAAACATCAGTTTAATCCTCTAGTCCCCCATTTTTATGTAATATGAAGTTCTTATATTCTTGATTATTTTTTTCGACTATTTCTTTTCAATATCCCCTTGAGCTTTTTAGTTTAATTTTTTAAACATTAATTATATAAAGCTACCAACGAGCCTAATACACCTACGGACGCTTCTTTAAGTCACCACTAGTTGCTGGAAACTTAACAGAGAAACTCCCAAATAGGCCCTCTCCGATGTTTTTGGTCAAAAGTACAAGTTTTTTCACCACAAGTTACATTTTAACAGGTAAAATTTCCCCCAATACCTATTTATAATTCCCCCCCCTCCCAATCCCCTATTTTTATATAATAGGCGCCTCTCAATCCCAAATAGGCACCTCCCCGATTTGTTCGCCATAAGTTTTTTTTTCACCACAAGTTATCTTTCATTGGGTAAAATTTCCCACAATACCTCATTCTAACTACCCCCCCCCCCAATCTCTCATTTTTATATAATATAAAATTCTTATTTCCATGACTTTTTAAGCTATTTATTTTTAATTTCTCCCTCGATACTTTTTTTTTTTTTTAACATTACATTTAGTCTCTTGCCAAGTCGCAAGAGTCTAAGGCAAGGGGAAAGAAGGAGAAGAAAGTCATATGGGGTGAAAAGAGGGTTAGATGAGACCTAGAGGCTTGACTAGGACTAGACCAAGTTGCAAGTGTGCAAAGGAAGGGGAAAGAATTGTAAGGAAGTCATGTGGGGGAAAGGAAGGCCAGATGAGACCACGAGGCTTGGAAAACGCCTAGACCAAGTCGCAAGAGAGCAAAGCAATGGGAAAGAAAGGAAAGCAAATCGTAAGAGTGAAAAGAGGGTCAGGTGAGACCTAGAAGCTTGAAAAAAGCCTAGAAAAGGTCATAAGACAGAAAAGAAATGGAAAATACGACAAAGGAGGAACAGAAGACCAAGAAGGTTTCCCTTCTTTCCCCTTACTTTCTTCTCTTACGACTTGGTCTAGACATTTTCCCAGTTTCTTGGTCTCATCTGGCCCTCCTTTCCCCCATACGACTTCCTTTCCTTTCTTTCTCCTTGCTTTACTGTCTTACGACTTGGTATAGTCTTCTGTCCATGCCTGTTAGTTTCATCTGGCCCTCTTTTCCCCCATCCAACTTTCTGTCTTTCCCTTCTTCTTGCTTTACTCTCTCGCGACTTGGTCAGTCTTTTTCTAAGTCTCTTGGGCTCACCTGACCATCTTATTCGCCTGTCCAACTATTCGACTTTCTTTCCCTTCTTTTCTCTTGCCTTATATCAATTTTTATTCAGATATTTAACACTTGAAACATATCTTTTGTCTTGTTCTTGCTTGACTTTGCTATTTGGGAGTTTGTCTGTTAAGTTTCCAGCACAGTTTATATAATTAGTGTATATAATATATATATAAACTGTGGTTTCCAGTGACTAGTGGTAACTAAAGAAGCGTCCGTAGATGTATTAGGCTCGTTTGCAGGCTTAACTATAATTAATATTTAAAAAGTAAAACTAGGTGTCTCGAGGGGGAAATTAAAAAAAAATAGCTTAAAATATAGAAAATAAAATTTTATACTATATATAAATGAGGGATTGGGAAGGGGGATTAAAATGAGGCATTGGAGGAAATTTTGCCCGTGAGAATGTATTTTTGGTGAAAAATAGTACTTTTGGCCAAAAATCTAACAGTTGCCTAATTGGGAGTTTGTCTGTTAAGTTCCCAGTGACTAGTGGTGATGAAAGAAGCGGTCATATGTGTATTAGGCTCGTTGGTAGTTTTAAATATAATAAATGTTTAAAAACAGAACTTAAAGCTGAGGAGGAAATTAAAACGAAATAGCTTACAAAAATAAAATAAGAATGTCGTATAAGAATGAGTGATTGTGATGGGATTCAAATGAGGTATTAGGGTAAATTTCACCCAAAGGGCGCAGCATCCGTTCGAGCTGGTAGAATAAAACCTTTTTAAACAAGCCGAAACTTGAAGTCATATGGTAAAGGGTTAATCTTACATCACAAAACAAAATTGTTAGATAGTAACCTCGAAGGAATGTGATATTAAAATTGCGCACACTAATCGGAACAATCAAAGCTTGGATTGGGGGGAAAAGCCTTACATGGACCTTGCACACTCGTCCTTTTGCCCCGAAGAAATGTAATGTTAGAATTATACACGCCAATCTGAAGAATCAACACTTGGAGGGGAGGCCGCCCCTATGGGTGTCATATTGAGAATTTTCTCTGACATCCCCTGCTTGAAAATAAAATTAAAATTCTCCACGTCTGATATGATTCTCAAAGGATACAATTGGATGCGGTGAAATGTAGCATAATCTGTTCGAGTTTTAGCCCGAGTTTTATAAATTACATTTTATGTAGTTTATCTCTTTGGCCTTGGGCAGTGGACCTTAGGGTCCTAGAGTTGACCGGATCTGGTAATTTGTCAGTGAGTCTTCAGCTGAGAGCATGTATTTGAAGATCCAAAGGGGTAAATGAACGGTTTACGTGAAAGGAAAGGACCCCTAAACAAGGGCGCTTCCAGAATATTTTCACGGGGGGGGGGCAGACGCCAAAATAGCAGCGGTGGTTGGGTGACAGGAAATATATTGACAGTTTAGGTGGTTTAGGGCACCATACTACAAATTTACCCAGAAGAAGACGAATTTGCAATCAATTTAAAATCCTGAGAAGCTAATTGATTGAAAAGTATCAATAATTTCATTTTAGGCTTCCCAGTTGCAAAAGAAGTAATGCCACACGATGCCAGTGCTGGGTTCAACCAAGTTGATTCGCTTTATTTGTAATGAAATTAGGCTACGATTTTTTGTAGATTCCTACAAAAGTACATTTTAATGTACAAAGTGCTTACTCTTCATGAGGCTTCAGATAAATGTTGAAAGATGTAGAAAATTTTATCCAAAATTGAAGTGGCAAATTTAAACGTAGGACGGTACTAGACAACGTACAACTATTAATTTACACATTTGAAAAGCAATTAACCAGGGATTTAAGAGGCCGGTACCTCAAATTATATCTTTGTTAGGTCTGGGTATGATTTGGAAAGCAATCAGAATATAAATAAGTAGTAACCAAGGTACTACTTTGCTCGGGTATATAGCAATTTCCATGTTATTTGCTTGCCTGTATAGGACCATGTTATTTGCTTGCCTGTATAGGACCATGTTATTTGCTTGCCTGTATAGGACCATGCTATTTGCTTGCCTGTATAGGACCATGTTATTTGCTTGCCTGTATAGGACCATGCTATTTGCTTACCTGTATAGGACCATATTATTTGCTTGCCTGTATAGGACCATGCTATTTGCTTGCCTGTATAGCAATTTCTATTTTATTTGCGTACTGCCATAGCAATTTCTGTGTTATTCTGGACCTTGCATAACGTGTTATGAAGGACAAGTTGTTCTGACGCAATTTACCAGATTTGCAATTTACAGACCAGATTTCTAGTTCATATATTTTTGATAAATTGATAGGTGATTTGACTAAAAGGAATTCAAATATTTTGTCTATGAAATAGAAGCTAACTCAATTTGTGAAAAGGTATTCCATTTATACAACTCTGATCTGATTGAATTGTCGCCGACAATGAGATTTAATCGCTGCTAAGCCTATTGTTATTGCGAAAGGGTTACCCAATTTACTTCTTAGTGTTAAATGACATATTTCCAAATACGATCATTTTGAAAAGCAGACAAAAAAATTGGACACTATAATCAGAATTATTTGATTAACATTTAAAAAGGGTAATGAGATATGTGATTTGTATAATACACAAGTGATGTTTGATAAGTATTGTCAATTTAAAATAGGATCTAACGTTCCCTTTGTTCCCTCATTTCTGAAGGGCAGGAGATAACTTAATTTATTTAGATAATGAACGATATTAATTAATGTTTTGAATAATAGGAATGTGAATGTTTCTAATTAGTGATTGGAAAGTATCAGCGGAGAAAAAAAAAGGATTAAACTGATTAACAGTTAAGGTAACCCCGAAGGAGCTGTTAACTGAGGTAATTTGTTATAAATTTGAAAAATGCCTAACGACGAATCGGAAACGGTTGATTGACATTTGCAAAAAAAAGGGGTTATGGGATGTGTGAAGTGGAAGATAGTGGACGATTGTGTACGGCAACATATAAATTTGAAGTTGTGGATAGTCGTGACAATCTAATAAGGATCTAACTGTCCCCGGGGGTTTAGTTAAATTGGGTGAAGTTGCAAGAAGGCTCAGTAATACGATATTTCAGTAGCACGGGGGTTCGGTTATACAGGGGTTCAGTTACATGGAGGGTTCAGTTGAATGAGGGGGGATTTGCGATTTGGAGGAGATGGGGTGATAGTGTACTGTATAATACACAAGTGATGTTTTGGAGAGTACTGTCAATTTAAAATAGTTTAGAAATAAAAAAACTCTTTGGGCTGTTTGTGTGTCTTTGGGTTGTTTGTGCCTCTTTGGGCTATGTGTGTCCTTTGGACGGTTTGATTAAGTTTGCTCTGTGTGTGTGTCTGTTGGGTGTTTGTGTCTCTTAGGGGCCGTGTGTGTCTCTTTGGGCTATGTGTGTCTCTTTGTGGAGTTTGAATCTTTTTGTCTGTATGTGTCTGTATGGGCGTTTTTTGTCTCTTTGGGCTGTGTGCGTATCTCTTTGGGCTTTGTTCGTCTCTTCGGGCTGTGTGTGTCTCTTTAGCCTGTGTGTGTGTCTCTTTGAGCTGTGTGTGTCTCTTTAGGATGTGTGTCTCTTTGGGCTGTTTGAATCTTTTTGGTCTGTGTGTGTCTCCTTTGGCTTTTTGTGTCGTTTTGGGGTTTGTGTGTCTCTGTTGGATGTGTGCGTCTCTTTGGGCCGTGTGCATCTCTTTGAGCTGTATGTGTCTCTTGGGCTGTTTGAGTCATTTTGGTCTGTGTGTTTCTTTTGGCTGTTTGTGTCTCTTAGAGGCCATGTGTGTGTCTCTTTGGGCAATGTTTGTCTCTTTGGGGTGTTTGAATCTTTTTGGTCTGTATGTGTCTGTACGGGCGTTTTTTGTCTCTTTGGGCTGTGTGTGTCTCTTTGGGTTTTGTGTGTCTCTTTGGACTGTGTGTATGTCTCTTTAGCCTGTGTGTGTCTCTTTGGGCTGTGTGTCTCTTTGGGCAGTTTGAATCTTTATGGTCTGTGTGTGTCTCTTTTGGCTGTTTGTGTCGTTTTGGGCTTTGCGTCTCTCTGTTTGATGTGTGCGTCTCTTTGGGCTGTGTTCGTCTCTTTTAGCTGTTTGTGTTTTTTTGGTGTCTGGGTGTCTCTTTGTGATGTGTGTGTCTCTTTAGGCTGTGTCTGTCTCGTTGGACTGTATGTCTTTTTGGGGTGTCTGAGTCTTTTTGTTCTGTATGTATCTCTTTGGGCTGTTTGAGTCTTTTAGGTCTGTGTTTGTCTCTTTGGGTTGTGTTTCTCTTTGGGCTGTCTGTGTCTCTTTGAGCTGTTTGTATCTCTTGAGGCTGTGTGTGTCTCTTTGGGCTGTGTGTCTCTTTGGGCTGTTTGAGTCGTTTTGGTCTGTTTGTGTGTTTCTTTGGGCTGTTTGAGTATTTTTTGTCTGTGTTTGTCTCTTTGGGCTGTTTGTGTCTCTTTGGGCCGTGTGTGTTTCTTTGGGCTATGTGTGTCTCTTTGGGCGTTTGAATCTTTTGGTCTGTATGTGTCTGTATGGGCGTTTTTTGTATCTTTTTGACTGTGTATGTGTCTCTTTTAGGTTTGTGTGTCTCTTAGGGCGGTGTTTGTGTATTTATCCTGTGTGTGTGTCTCTTTTGGCTGTGTGTGTATCTTTATGCTGTGTTTCTCTTTGGACAGTTTGAATCTTTTTGGTTGGTGTGTGTCTCTTTTGGCTTTTTGTGTCGTTTTGGGCTGTGTGTGTCTCTGTTGGATGTGTGCGTATATTTGGGCCGTGTGCATCTCTTTGAAATGTATGTGTCTCTTTGGCTGTTTGAGTCATTTTGGTATGTGTGTGTTTCTTTTGGCTGTTTGTGTCTCTTAGAGGCCATGCGTGTCTCTTTGGGCAATGTTTGTCTCTTTGGGGTGTTTGAATCTTTTTGGTATGTATGTGTCTGTATGGGCGTTTTTTGTCTCTTTGGGCTGTGTGTGTGTTTCATTTGGCTTTGTGTGTCTCTTCGACTGTGTGTATGTCTCTTTAGCCAGTGTGTGTGTCTTTGGGCTGTGTGTGTATCTTTAGGATGTGTGTCTCTTTGAGCAGTTTGAATCTTCATGGTCTGTGTGTGCCTCTTTTGGCTGTTTGTGTCGTTTTGGACTTTGTGTCTCTCTGTTGGATGTGTGTGTCTCTTTGGGCCGTTTACATCTCTTTGAGCTGTATGTGTCTCTTTGGGTTGTGGGTGTCTATTTGTGACGTGTGTGTCTCTTTATGCTGTGTGTGTCTCGTTGGACTGTGTGTCTTTTTGAGGTGTCTGCGAGTCTTTTTGGTCTGTATGTGTCTCTTTGGGCTGTTTGAGTCTTTTAGGTCTGTGTTTGTCTCTTTGGGTTGTGTTTCTCTTTGGGCTGTCTGTGTCTCTTTGGGCTGTTTGTGTCTCTTGAGGCTGTGTGTGTCTCTTTGGGCTATGTGTATCTTTGGGCTGTTCGAGTCTTTTTGGTCTGTTTGTGTGTCTCTTTGGGCTGTTTGAGTCTTTTTTGGTCTGTGTTTGTCTCTTTGGGCTATTTGTGTCTCTTTGGGCTGTGTGTGTTTCTTGGGGCTTAGTGCGTCTCTCTAGGCTCTGTGTCTCGTTGGATTGTTTGAGTCTTTTTTATCTGTTTGTGTCTCTTTGGGCTGTTTGAGTCTTTTTTTGGATGTGTTTGTCTATTTGGGCTGTTTTTGTATCTTTGGTCTGTTTGTGTTTATTTGGGCTATGTGTGTCTCTTTGGGCTGTTTGAGTCATTTTGGTCTGTGTGTGTTTCTTTTGACTGTTTTTGTCTCTTAGGAGTCATGTGGGGGCTGTTTGTGTTTTTTTGGGCTATGTGTGTCTCTTTGGGCTGTTTGAGTCATTTTGGTCTGTGTTTGTTTCTTTTGACTGTTTTTGTCTCTTAGAAGTCATGTGTGTCTCTTTGGGCTATGTCTGTCTCTTTGGGAGTGTTTGAATCTTTTTGGTCTGTATGTGTCTCTTTGGGCTGTGTCTGTCTCTTAGGGCTGTTTATGTCTCTTTTGCCCGTGTGTGTCTCTTTGGGCTGTGTGTGTGTCTCTTTAGGCTGTGTATCTCTTTGGCTAGTTTGAATCTTTTTGATCTGTTTGTGTCTCTTTGGGCTGTTTGTGTTTCTTTGGGCTATGTGTGTCTCTTTGGGGTGTTTGAGTCATTTTGCTCTTTGTGTGTTTCTTTCGGCCATGTGTGTCTCATTTCTTTCTTGAATTCACCTGCTGGATAAACAAAGACATTTCGTTCAAGAAATTATGACAAAATTCTAAGTAAGTAACAAACTCTTTATTGTTTACACGACCTAGATACATGATGTAGAAATTTAATTCAAGAAATTACGAAAAAATTCTCAGTAAGTAACAATTTCTTTCTTGAAGTTAACTCTTGGATACACAATACGGAAATTTCCTTCAAGAAATTATGAAAATATGTGTAAGTAAGTGACAAACTCTTTATTGATTTCATCTCTTGGATATAAAGTACAGATACTTCATTCAAGAAATTATGAAAAAATCGCAAGTAAATAACTTTTTTTTCTCTTTATCACATACAATTTTCACTTAGCTACATGATGTAGAAATTTAATTCAAGAAATTATGAAAAAATTCTCAGTAAGTAACAATTTCTTTCTTGAAGTCAACTCGTGGGCACACAATACGGAAATTTCATTCAAGAAATTATGAAAAAATTGTAACTAAGTAGCAAATTCTTTCTTGAATTCACCTGTTGGATAAACAAAAAGACATTTCGTTCAAGAAATTATGACAAAATTCTAAGTAAGTAACAAACTCTTTATTGTTTTCACGAGTTAGATATACGATGTAGAAATTAAATTCAAGAAATTACGAAAAAATTCTCAGTAAGTAACAATTTCTTTCTTGAAGTCAACTCTTGGATACACAATACGGAAATTTCATTCAAGAAATTATTAAAATATTTTTAAGTAATTAAAAAAATATTTATTTATTTCAACTCTTTGATATAAATTAAATATACTTCATTAAAGAAATTATTAAAAAATCGCAAGTAAGTAACTTTTTTTTTCTCTTTATCACAAACAATTTTCACTTAGCTACATGATGTAGAAATTTAATTCAAGAAATCATGAAAAAATTCTCAGTAAGTAACAATTTTCTTTCTTGAAGTCAACTCTTGGATACACAATACGGAAATTTCATTCAAGAAATTATGAAAAAATTGTAACTAAGTAGCAAATTCTTTCTTGAACTCACCTGTTGGATAAACAAAAAGACATTTCGTTCAAGAAATTATGACAAAATTCTAAGTAAGTAACAAACTCTTTATTGTTTTCACGAGTTAGATATACGATGTAGAAATTAAATTCAAGAAATTATGAAAAAATTCTCAATAAGTAACCATTTCTTTCTTGAAGTCAACTCTTGGATACACAATACGGAAATTTCATTCAAGATATTATGAAAATATTTGTAAGTAAGTAACAAACTCTTTATTGACTTCACCTCTTGGATATACAGTAAAGATACTTCATTCAAGAAATTATGAAAAATTGCAAGTAATTAACTTTTTTTTCTCTTTATCACAAACAATTTTCAAACACGAGAGACATGCAAAGTCGACATAGCTTTATTTCATTTTTTTAAGGTTAATTTGCGCCGAAAAATGCGCCGAAAAATGGGGGAAACATCCTCCAAAAGTCGACAGGAATGCTCCCCTCCAGCGCTTTCTCGGTTATGTTGAATAAAATATGCAAAGTCGACATAGCTTTATTTCATTTTTTAAGGTTAATTTAGACGAGGTTACGTGCGCGCACGTAACCTCGTTTAAATTAACCTTAAGAAAAGTAAAATAAAAGCTATGTCGACTTTGCAAGTCTCTCTCACTATGCATGCGCCGTCGCGGTGTGTAACGAATCACCAATCAAGTTATTGTATGGTCGTTTGGAAAGGTGCCAAGGAAAGGCATGCAAATAGCATGTAGTTTCAAAACGTGTTTAATCACGTTTCTTGAATGAAGTATATGTACTGTATATTCAAGAGGTGAAATCAATAAGGAGGTTGTTACTTACTTACAAATATTTTTCATAATTTCTTGAATTAAATTTTCGTATTGTGTATCCAAGAGTTGACTTCGATAAAGAAGTTGTTGCTTACTAAAAATTTTTTTGTAATTTCTTGAACTAAATTTCTAAATCGTGTATCCAAGTGAAAATTGTTTGTGATAAAGAGAAAAAAGTTACTTACTTGCAATTTTTTCATAATTTCTTGAATTAAATTTCTACATCGTGTAGCTAAGTGAAAATTGTTTGTGATAAAGAGAAAAAAGTTACTTACTTGCGATTTTTTCATAATTTCTTGAATGAAGTATCTGTACTGTATATCCAAGAGGTGAAATCAATAAAGAGTTTGAGAATTTTTTCCAACATAAAATTTTTTATCCAACATAATTTCTGAGAATTTTTTCATAATTTCTTGAATTTAATTTCTACATCGTATATCTAACTCGTGAAAACAATAAAGAGTTTGTTACTTACTTAGAATTTTGTCATAATTTCTTGAACGAAATGTCTTTTTGTTTATCCAACAGGTGAATTCAAGAAAGAATTTGCTACTTAGTTACAATTTTTCATAATTTCTTGAATGAAATTTCCGTATTGTGTATCCAAGAGTTGACTTCAAGAAGAGAAATTGTTACTTACTGAGAATTTTTTCATAATTTCTTGAATTAAATTTCTACATCGTGTAGCTAAGTGAAAATTGTTTGTGATAAAGAGAAAAAAAGTTACTTACTTGCGATTTTTTCATAATTTCTTGAATGAAGTATCTGTACTGTATATCCAAGAGGTGAAATCAATAAAGAGCTTGTCACTTACTTACAAATATTTTCATAATTTCTTGAATGAAATTTCCGTATTGTGCATCCAAGAGTTGACTTCAAGAAAGAAATTGTTACTTACTGAGAATTTTTTCATAATTTCTTGAATTTCATTTCTACATCGTATATCTAACTCGTGAAAACAATAAAGAGTTTGTTACTTACTTAGAATTTTGTCATAATTTCTAGAACGAAATGTCTTTTTGTTTATCAAACATGTTAATTCAAGAAAGAATTTGCTATTTAGTTACAATTTTTTCATAATTTCTTGAATGAAATTTCCGTATTGTGTATCAAATAGTAGATTTTAATAAAGAAATTGTTACTTAATGAGAATTTTTCATTATTTATTGAATTAAATTTATACTTCGTGAAGATATTTGAAAATTGTTTGTGATAAAGATAAACAAAAAGTTACTTAATTGCTATTTTTTAATAATTTATTGAATGAAGTATTTGTACTGTATATCCAAGAGGTGAAATCAATAAAGAGTCTGTTACTTACTTACAAATATTTTCATAATTTCTTGAATGAAATTTCCTTATTGTATATCCAAGATTTGACTTAAAGAAAGAAATTGTTACTTACTAAGAATTGTTTCATAATTTCTTAAATTAAATTTCTACATCGTGTATCTATGTCGTGTAAACAATAAAGAGTTTGTTACTTACTTTGAATTTTGTCATAATTTCTTGAACGAAATGTCTTTGTTTATCCAGCAGGTGAATTCAAGAAAGAATTTGCTAGAGACACACACAGCCCAAAGAGACACACACACACACAGGATAATCAGACAAACACAGCCCTAAGAGACGCAAAACGCCCAAAAAAGACACACATACCCCAAAGAGACAAAAAACGCCCATACATACACACACAGACCAAAAAGATTCAAACAACCCAAAGAGACACACAAAGCTCAACGAGACACACATTGCTCCTAAGAGACACAAACAGCCTAAAGAAACACACAAAGAGCAAAATGACTCAAACACCCCAAAGAGACACACATAGACCAAAGGAACACAAACAGCCCAAAGAGACACACACAGATCAAAAGCATTCAAACTAGCCAAAGAAACACACAGCCTCAAGAGACACACACAGCCTAAAGAGGCACACACAGCCTAAAGAGACACACACAGCCTGAAGAGACACAAAAAGCCCAAAGAGAAACAAAAATAACAAAAATAGTCAAACAAAACAAAGAGACACACAGCGCCCAAAGAGACACACATGACTCCTAAGAGACACAAACAGAAAAAAGAAACAAACACAGACCAAAATGACTCAAACAGCCCAAAGAGACACACATAGCCCCAAAGAAACACAAACAGCCCAAAGAGACACTAACAGCCCAAAGAGACAAACACAGCCCAAAAAGACTCAAACAGCCCAAAGAGACACAAACAGATCAAAAAGACTCAAACAGTCCAACGAGACACACAGCCCAAAGAGACGCACAAAGCCCAAAGAAACACAAACATCCAAAATATACCCACAAAGCCAACATAGACACCCCAAGAACAAAATTACACACAAACACCCCACAGACACACACACCCAACAAACGCACACACACAGCCCCAAGAGACACACAGCTCAAATAGACAGACACAGCCTCAAGAGATACAAACAGCTCAAAGAGACACAGACAGCCCAAAGAGAAACACAACCCAAAGAGACAAACACAGACCTAAAAGACTCAAACAGCCCAAAGAGACACATACATACCAAAAAGACTCAGACACCCCAAAAAAGATCAAATAGAAACACATGTCTCATAAGAGACACATAAAGCCGAAAGAAACACTCAAAGAGAAAAATGACTCAAACATCCCAAAGAGACACATATAGCCCAAAGAAACACACACAGCCCAAAGAGACACAAACAGATAAAAGGATTCAAACTAGCCAAAGAGATACACAGCCCAAACAGACATACACACAGCCCAAAGAGACACACACGGGCTAAAGAGACACACACAGCCCGAAGAGACACACAAAGCCCAAAGAGACACATACAGACCAAAAAGATTCAAACACTCCCAAAGAGACAGACATAGCCCAAAGAGACACACATGTCTCCTAAGAGACCCAAACAGACAAAATAAAAACACAAAGACAAAAATCAAAAAAAAAGGCCAAAGAGACACAAATATCTCAAAGAAACACACACACCCCAAAGAGACACAAACAGCCCAAAGAGACAAACACAGCCCAAAAAAGACTCAAACAGCCCAAAGAGACATAAACGGATCAAAAAGACTCAAACAGACCAACGAGACACACCGCCCAGAGAGACGCACAAAGCCCAAAGAAACACACACAGCCCAAAGAGACACAAACAGCCCAAAGAGACAAACACAGACCAAAAAGACTCAAACAGCTCAAAGAGACACAAACAGACCAAAAAGACTCAAACAGCCCAAAGAGACACATAGCCCACACAAACAGCCCAAAGAGACACAGACAGCCCAAAGAGAAACACAACCCAAAGAGACAAACACAGACCGAAAAGACTCAAACAGCCCAAAAGAGACACATACAGACCAAAAAGACTCAGACACCTCAAAAAGACACACAGTCCAACAAGACACACACAGCCTAAAGAGACACACACATCACAAAGAGACACCCACAACCCAAAGAGACACATGCAGCTCAAAGAGATGTAAACGGCCCAAAGAGACGCACACATCCAACAGAGAGACACAAAGCCCAAAACGACACACACAGCCAAAAGAGTCACACACAGACCATAAAGATTCAAACTGCCCAAAGAGACATACAGCCTAAAGAGACACACACAGCCCAAAGAGACACACACAGGCTAAAGAGACATACACACAGTCGAAGAGACACACAAAGCCCAAAGAGACACACACAGCCCAAAGAGACAAAAAACGACCATACAGACACATACAGACCAAAAAGAGTCAAACACCCCAAAGAGACACACATTGCCCAAAGAGACACACATGGCCTCTAAGAGACACAAACAGCCAAAAGAATCACACACAGAACAAAATGACTCAAACAGCCCAAGAGACACATACATTTAAAAGAGATTCACACGGCCCAAAGAGACGCACACATCCAAAACATACACACAAAGCCCAAAACGACACAAAAAGCCAAAAGAGACACACACAGACCAAAAAGATTCAAACTGCCCAAAGAGACACACAGCCTAAAGAGACACACACAGCCCAAAGAGACACACACACAGGCTAAAGAGACACACACAGCCCTAAGAGACACAAAAACCCCAAAGAGACACATACACAGTCCAAATAGAAAAAACACGCCCATACATACACATACAGACAAAAAGATTCAAACGCCCAAAAGAGACACATAGAGTCCAAAGAAACACACAGAGCTCAAAGAGACACACACACCCCAAAGAGACACATACAGACCAAAAAGACTCAAAAAGCCCAAAGAGACATACACACAGCCCGCTCAAAAAGACACAGACAGCCCAAAGAGAAACACAACCCAAAGAGACAAACACAGACCTAAAAGAATCAAACAGCCCAAAGAGACACATACAGACCAAAAAGACTCAGACACCCCAAAAACACACACAGTGCAACGAGACACACACAGCCTAAAGAGACACACACACATCACAAAGAGAGACCCACAACCCAAAGAGACACATACAGCTCAAAGAGACGTACACGGCCCAAAGAGACGCACACATCCAACAGAGAGACACAAAGCCCAAAACAACACAAACAGCCAAAAGAGACACACAGACCATAAAGATTCAAACTGCCCAAAGAGACACACAGCCTAAAGAGACACGCACAGCCCAAAGAGACACACACCGGCTAAAGAGACATACACACAGTCCGAAGAGACACAAAAAGCCCAAAGAGACATACACACACAGCCCAAAGAGACAAAAAACGCCCATACAGACACATACATACCAAAAAGATTCAAACACCCCAAAGAGATACACATTGCCCAAAGAGACACACATGGCCTCTAAGAGACACAAACAGCCAAAAGAAACACACACAGACCAAAATGACTCAAACAGCCCAAGAGACACATACAGCTCAAAGAGATGCACACGGCCCAAAAAGACGCACACATCCAACAGAGACACACAAAGCCCAAAACGACACAAAAAGCCAAAAGAGACACACACTGACCAAAAAGATTCAAACTGCCCAAAGAGACACATAGCCTAAAGAGACAAACGCAGCTAAAAGATACACACACACAGGATAAAGAGACACACACAGCCCTAATAGACAAACAAAGCCAAAATATACACACACACAGCCCAAATATAAAAAAAACGCCCATACAGACACATACAGACCAAAAGATTCAAACGCCCCAAAGAGACACACATAGCCCAAAGAGACACAAACAGCCCAAAGAGACACAAACACCCCAAAGAGTTTTTTTTATTTCTAAACTATTTTAAATTGACAACACTCTCCAAAACGTCACTTGTGTATTATAGAGTACACTATCACCCAATCTCCTCCAATTCACAAATCTCTCCTCGATCAGCTGAACCCTCCATGTAAATGAACCCCTGTATAACTGAAACCCTGTACAACTGAACCCCCGTGCTCCTGAACTCTCGTACTACTGAACCTTCGTGCAACTCAACCCAATTTAACTAAACCCCCGGGGACCGTTAGATCCTATTTAAATTGTCAATACTCTCCAAAACATCACTTGTGTATTATACAGTGCATAACCACCCCATCTCCTCAAATTCGCAAATCCCATTACCCCTTTTTTTTGCAAATGTTAATCAAATATTTCCGATTCGTCGTTAGGCATTTTTCAAATTTATAAAAAATTACCTCAGTTAACAACTCCTTCGGGGTTATCTTAGCTGTTAATCAGTTTAATCCTTTTTTTTCTCTACTGATACAATCCAATCACTAAGTAGAATCATTCACATTCCTATTATTCAAAACATTAATTAATATCGTTCATTATCTAAATAAATTAAGTTATCTCCTGCCCTTCAGAAATGAGGGAACAAAGGGAGCGTTAGATCCTATTTTAAATTGACAATACTTATCAAACATCACTTGTGTATTATACAGATCACATATCTCATTACCCTTTTTAAATGTTAATCAAATAATTCTGATTATAGTGTCCAATTTTTTTGTCTGCTTTTCAAAATGATCGTATTTGGAAATCTGTCATTTAACACTAAGAAGTAAATTGGGTAACCCTTTCGCAATAACAATAGGCTTAGCAGCGATTAAATCTCATTGTCGGCGACAATTCAATCAGATCAGAGTTGTGCAAAAGAAATACCTTTTCGCAAATTGAGTTAGCTTCTATTTCATAGACAAAATATTTGAATTCCTTTTATTCAAATCACCTATCAAGTTATCAAAAATATATGAACTAGAAATCTGGTCTGTAAATTGCAAATCTGGTAAATTGCGTCAGAAAAACTTGTCCTTCATAACATGTTATCTAACAAGTACAAGACGGAACATAGTATAACGAAGTCCCCAAATAGCATAGGAATGATCGTAAAGGCTCAGAATATCATAGGAGGGAACATAAAGGCTCAGAATAACATAGGAAGGAACGTAAAGGCCCAGAATGACATAAGAAGGTACATAAAGGACCTGAATATCATAGAAAGGAACGTAAAGGACCTGAATATCATAGGAAGGAACTTAAAGTAGTAGAATAACATAGAAATTGCTATATACCTGAGCAAATAACATGGTAATTGCTATATACCCGAGCAAAATAGTACCTTGGTTACTACTCGTATCGACCCAGTGGGCCTAGAACGTCGCAAGAGAGCTCATTCTAACGGAAATGTAAGTTCTAGTACCCTTTTTAAGTGACCAAAAGAATTGAGGGCAAGTAGGCCCCCTCCCACGCCACTTTTTTCAAAATATCATCCTATCAAAATTTTGAAATAGCTTGTTTGTTCAGCATAGTTGAAAGGCCCAATAACTATGTCTTTGGAGATAAAATGTACCCCTACAATTCCTGGGGAAAGGTTTATAAAATTTGCCCATTGTTTTATTTGTTATTGGGAAGTATGCATACATTTTTTGGGTGGGGAGGGGAGGACGAATTCTATGCTGGGAGAATATTCCCTGGAAAGGGACGTTTCTAGGGGGGTGAACGTTTCAGCGGAAATTTTACACTGGGTGAATTTGCCAGAATTTCTATCTGAAATTTCCTTATATGTCTTGATTTTTCTTTACCGGTTCAATTTTACGCGTGGAGATGATAAGTGTAATTGTCTGGGGTAAATTTTCGCCAGGATTGAATTGTCAAGAGGATATTTTTTTGGGGAGGGGTATTTTTCCGTGGAGGTGGAACCAGGTATCCTGGTGCTATCCAAAAACAATCAGAAATTTAAAAAACAAGTTTCGTCAACTGAAAGTAAGGAGCAGCATTAAAACTTAAAAAGAACAGAAATTATTGCGTATATGAGGGGGCTGCCCCCTCAACACGTCACTTTTTAAGCTAAAGTTAAAATTTTGTCCTAATTCTTAAAAAAGACTCCTGAAACACAAGAGTCGTTAAATTAGAACAATACGTAACTTTATTTTTAAAGTGCCGAAGAACTGTAGCGTGAAGAGCGAGGTGTTGAGGAGGAGGGCAACCCCTTAATATACGTAATAATCCCTGTTCGTTTTAAGTTTTAATTTTATTCCTTACTTTCAGATGAAAAAAAAATTGTTTTTTTTCTTCATTTAATGAAGCTTAGAGACAAACATTTTTCTAAAGGCAATGGAAAAAGAATGTCAATTAAAGTAAAAGTATATAAAAATGAATAAAGTAAGTAATTACAAAAAATACACAAAACAATAGCCTACTTACAAAAACTAAGATACTCCCAGCATTCAGTTCTGCTGCAATGCCGAAATGCTGGACCGATATTTTTTAACGATATCGATACTTTTAAACTTGGCTATCAAACATCAAAATATTTAATGCCTTTAGACTCAGTGTTTGTAAAATGTAATGCATTATCAAAGTAGTTTGTTCAAAGTAAAACTTTAAACTAAGATTAAGAAAATCAAATACAAATTTTTAATTCAATATTTTTAATTTAATTTTGAATACCAAAAGCCAGTATAGTTCCAAGTTCCAAGTTCCATTTATTTCCATAAATAACAATAACAAAAACAGTATCCCAAAGGGCTCTATGGCCCGTTATTTGGGAAACGACACAGAATAAATTACTAATATTAGGACTTGGCATAAACAATACCAAACATTGTATAACCTATAAATCTAAAAGTATAAGAAGTTAAATCAACGACAGTCTACTCGAAACAGCGACCCTCCTATCACCCGTAAATAAATAAAAAAAAATTAAATTCTCTAATGCATCCAGGATCTAACGCCAACAAAACAAAAACACCCCCACCCCCCAAAAAAAAAAAAACAAAAAACAAAAAAAAACAAAAAAAACACCATACAGCAAATGTAAATTATTTAATATTTCCCTTTAATAAGAAACTTTCAATCTGTCTTTGAAAGCAGCCAAGTGTTCGTTACTGACGAATCTCAGCAGGAACCAAGTTCCAAGCACGACCCACAATAACGATCACACCACAAAGGCTGAACAAACCGAAGGAGTAGCTTGAACAATTTCATCTTCCCCGTTTAAAACTTTACACGAATTTATGTTCTCTAGTAGTTCAAGAAGTCTAGAAAAACAAAATTAGAGACCTCTGTGGAAGGATTGATATACCAACGAGGATAGAGATAAAACGTGAATATCTCGAATCTTAAGGAGATCAACAGGAGTGTGTGTAGTCGACTGGAGAACTTTTACCGCTTTCTCATGAAGAATGTAAACAGGAGCAAGTACAGAAGAAAATGTAGACATCCACACAGACGAACAGCAACATATATAAGGGAAAACGAGAGAGAAATATAAAAGACAGAGTATAGGAAAAGGAAATAAACGCTTTAATTTATGGATGATTCCAAGTCCACGGGAAATTTTCACTCTTATTACTTGAACGTGCCTCTTAAACGATAAACTTTCATCCAAAAGAACTCCCAGGAATCGCACATATCGATCCGGGGGGGGGCGACTTATGGAGCCTCTTGGTGTAGGAAGCTCATTAATTGTGGGGTAGCTCACACCTGTACGGGAAAAAATAAGAAGGTACGACTTTTTTACATTTAAAGCTAGTTGATTTATGTCAAACCAATTGAGTATCTTCTCAGTCATTGCTTCAAGCTTAAGAATAAGGGACGACTCTTCCGGAGCTGCAGCACCTAGAGTAGTGCCATCTGCAAATGCTACTAATTCTTCTCGACTATCAGATGTGGACACCGAAATAGTCTGAGAGTGACATTTGTGACGCAATCCACAGCATACATTGGGAATTGGGGTGTTAAGAAGTCGGTACAGGTCGTTCACATATATCAGGAAGAGGGTTGGCCCAAGAATAGAACCTTGGGGTACTCCGTATTCAATTGGAACTTCTTTGTCTGTATCTTCCATGGCAATAGATCTGTCAGTAAGGTATGAATAGAACCAAGATAATGCTTTCCCACGCACACCATGATGAGAAAGTTTACCAATGAGGATCTTGTGTGTAAGGCTGTCAAAAGCTTTCTTTACATCAAGAAAAATGGCTGCAGGAATAAGATTATAATCTAAAGATTGTCGTATAAACTGGAGAAGTTTATTACAAGTATGTCCTGTAGAATAATTTGCGCCAAACCCAAACTGATGTTGATGGAAAGAAATTTAGCTTCAAGAAATCTCACCAGAAGTTTGAGCATTGACCTTTCAAATATCTTAGAGCACACTGACAAAAGAGTGATCGGCCTATAGTTCCCAAGATCCTCTCAGTCACCCCCTTTAAAAAGAGCCATCAGACGAGACAATTTAAGACATTGAGGAAATACTCCTAGATGAAATAACCTTTTAATCAAATCGCAAAGTGGGGTAATAATCGATGGAAGGATATGTTTAATTACTTTTGCAGAAATTTTGTCAAAACCTGTTGAAGAATTCTTTAAAGACAAAACAATATTTTTGTAATTTCCTGCACCGTAACGTCCTAAAGAACCATTGATTTCAAGCATGGGGGGCGTAGGGACTGTTTCCAAGTCTGTGACACGGAGCAGTAAGAAACGCTATTAGCATTTGATTTCCCTATCTCCGCAAAGAATTTGTTCATTTGTTGTCGTACTTGGCCCGTTTCTGTGATAAGTTGATCTTCTACCATAAGAGACTTAGGGAGGCCTTCTAGTTTTTTTGGATGGCCGACTAACTTCCTTAATCACGTCCCACTTCTTCTTTATATTTTTACCGCAATCATCAAATCTCTTTGTAAAATATACTGTTTTAGCTCTCCGAATAATTGATTTCAGCATATTACGGTACAACTTCACTGCTTCTAATTTAGCATCACTTGGTCTGTTGTTGTACTCTTTCCAAAGGTTCTGCTTCCTAATTATTGACTTGAGGACTCCCGATGTTAACCAGGGAGATATGGGTATTGATCTTTTTGATCGAGAATTCTTTAAAGGAGCTTTTAGACAATAAGACGAGAATTTTTCCTTAACAGAGTCATAAACTTGCCAAATATATCGTTACAAATGCCATAATTAATAATTTCTTGAGAAGAAAAGTTGGCTGACTATGTATTCAGATTTTCTTTTATTCCTCTCAGCTCCACTTGGTGACTGCAGAGTCTTGGTGCATCCCGGTAGGATAGTCTTTGGAAATTTTGTAGGGTGGGAAACATGCCTGCACCTGGCAAATGGTCGAAAGTATCGGAAAGTTGTACTTTGTTTTTAATAAAGTGCAGTGATGAAAAAGTATTGTCAATTAATGTTGCTGTCTGGTAAGAAATCCTTGTCGGTATGTTTATATAAGGAGCTAATCCATACGAAATAAGTAAAGACAAAAGATCAGAAGCCTGTCTAGATGACGGTTCCGCAAGGTCAAGGTTAAAGTCGCCCATCAATACAGCTTCGGATATTTCAGCAAAAACTTTTCCAAGAACATCTTTTAATGTTTCCATAAATTGAGTTAAAGACCCACTTGGAGAACGATATACTTCGCCTATTATTACCCTTTCCTTAGCGTTGATTGGGACCTCTATAAAAAGTGACTCAAATACCTTTTCATTATTTTTACATAAATCATGTCTTAGTACAGCCTGAAAATTATTTCGGATGTAAAATCCGAGTCCACCTTTTTGGGCCGTCTTGCGGTTAAGAAATATCGACATATAACCGGGAATATCCAAAAGTACCTGATTTTTCTCGCTCAAATATGTTTCACAAAGACCGATAATTGCAGGGCACGAATTCCTACATTATAATTGAACATCATCAAACGAGGAATTTAGGCCCTGAACCTTTATGTGCACTACCGGGAATACATCACCCCACCGAGCTCCAGAGTCGCAAAATCTCAGCTCCTCCACAAACACACTATCAATAATATTCTCAGAATTGTCATAGAAATTTATATTGGGGGTTTTACGAACCATATAATTGCTAATTTTATTAAAGTTAACTATCCTCCTTTCATAATCATTTAACTTCTCTAGTCTTATGTTAGCGTTAATCCCCGACGGAGAATCAATCTGAACCATAATTACTGACCGATGCAGGTGACAGAGAGCCATGCTGTAGTCGCGTGAACACCAGTGACGTCATCCTAATCCTAATTAAAAAGGCTATTAAACTAACTTTATTATTTTACTATGAAACAAAAAAAAAAACAACAAGTAAAATAGCACAGGAAGGTGTGAAAACTGAGGGTAAATAAAGACAAACAAAAGGGGAAAGTACAAAAAGACAATTAGCATTGGCGAACAAAACATTTTTTGAAGATATAATATATTAAGCAGAAGCGAGCAATCACTAATAATCATGCGTCAGAATCAAAATCAGAATTGGCCGAGGGGAAAACTAGGGTAAGCGGGTCTTAGCATGCGCCATCGACCTTAATCCGGTTAGAACTCGAACTTTTTTTAGATTCTAACCATAAACTAGTCCCCTTTTGAACCACTTTGGTATGAGACACTTTATCGGAGGCAACTTTAAAATTTCTTAAATTATAAGCCGGACTCAAAAGTTCTTTCCAATGTTTAGCCAGCACGAATCGAAGGTCAACACTGACGCTTTTCCCCGTATTTCTTAGATTACCAACACAAGCCATAAAACTGTCCTTACGTCGAAGATTTAGAACCGATACAAAAATAGAGACCAATGACGGATGCAAGTTTTGTCTGCTGGGAAGTTGATCCTTGCTTCTAAGTTTATAGATGACAGCAAAATTAATATCCCTCCAGTTTCGTACCTATATTTCTGATCAAAAATCATTAACGGTTTCTTCGATATCTTCATTTTCCTTGTTAGGAATTCCATGGATAAGAAGATTCTTGCCTTTAACATACAATTCAGTTCTTAAAACCTGGTTTTTAACTGCCACAAGAGCAGATTTCAAACCAGTGTTCTTTTGTTTAAAAGCTGCATTTTCCGTACGAAGATTTTCAATCCGCTTCTTGAAGATCGCAATATGCTCATCCACATACTTTTTTGTGAGAGACATCATTATTCATATTTTATCGGTGAATAAAACATCTCTAAATATGTTTAACACTTGATTCTTTGCTCAGCTCATCAAAATGACATTACAAAGAGACTTAGGGGCGTGGGCCCCTTTCTTCATAAAATCCAAATATGAGGGGCCCCGGAATCAACAGTGCAGTAATTGATATAAAACTGGATTTCACAGTTGAGAACTATCACGAAGTAAAAGTGATGTCTTGCCTTGACAAGCGCTAGTTCAGTACTTTATGCTTCATAACCGTAAACAATTAAATCTTTTTCAAAGTGATAACTAGATAAATACAATCACTGCTGGACAAGATAATCATCAAACAGTTCGTGGTAACGAACTGTAAGTAAGGAGCGACCCGGCTCAATGGTAACCGAAACTCTAAAAAACGGAATTTTGATACCAATAGATACATCAAAACAATCAGATTTTAATGCTGATTTCAAAAATATAAGTTTCATCAAGTTTAGTCCAACCTATTGAAAGTTACGCGCCTGAGAAAATTTGGCTGATTTTTGAAAAAAGGGGGAAAGACCCCCTAAAAGTTATAGAACCTTAATGAAAATCACACCATCATATTCAGCGTATCAGAGAACCCTACTGCAGAAGTTTTAAGCTCCTATCTACAAAAATGTGGAATTTTGCATTTTTTGCCAGAAGAAAGGTCACGGATGCGTGTTAATTTTTTTTCCCAGGGGTGATCGTATCGACCCAGTGGTCCTAGAATATCGTGGGATGGCTCATTCGAATGGAAATTAAAAGTTTTAGTGCCCTTTTAAGTGATCAAAAATTGGAAGGAAACTAGGCCCCCCACGCTCATTTTTTTCCCAAAGTCACCCGATAAACATTTTGAGATAGCCATTTTGTTCAGCATGGTCGAAAATATGATAACTATATCTTCTAGGAGGACTTATTCCCCCGAAGTCCCCGGGGGACGGCTGAAAGTTATGAACTTTACCCAATGTTAAAATATAATATTGGTTATTGGTAGGTATACAGACGTTTTCAGGGGGGATTTTTTCTGGTAGTGGGGGGGGGTGAGTGGGTCGGGGGTTATGTGGGAGGATCTTTCCATGAAGGAAGTTTTCATGGGGGAAGGGACATTGCAATGAAGGGGGTGACGGATTTCCCAGCATTATTTTAAAAAAAAATCAGAAATTATATATAAAAAAAAACAAGTTTTTTAAAATAAAGTACGGAGCAACATCAAAACTTAAAAAGACATAAGAAATTACGTACATGATATAGTTCACCCCCTAGTTAGTAACTAGATCCTTAAGCCAAAAATTATTTAGTAATTTAATAAGAGCTATTTATTTTAATTAACGGCATTTGTGATTAAGGGGTCATTTTTAAAGAATTGGAACAAAATTCGAACTTAAGCTTAAGGAGCAAGGTATTGACTAGGGGGCGAACCCTCTAAAATACATATTAAAAATATATGAATATAGAAGTTCGTTACGTAAGTTAATTCGTAAGTTACGTATATTTATTACTAATAAAAACGTTCGTAAATAAAATTAAACAGGTTTCGAGAAAGCCATTTAACCAAATGAAAGTAAGATTAATATTCATATTTTTTTTTAATTATTCATTTACGGTGAGCAAAAATAAAAACCTGAATTATTTCAAGAGGGTTCAAAAATTGAGTAAAAAAAACAAGTTTTTTTTAACTGATAGTAAGGAACGGCGTTATAACTTAAAAACGAACAGAAATTATTCCGTATATGAAAGGGACTGTCCCCTCCTCAACACCTCGCTCTTTAAGCTAAAGTTTGACTTTCTCACAACTCTACTTTTTTTAAATAATGAAAAACTTTAGCGTAAAGAGCGCGGCGTTGAGGAGGGGACAGCCCCTTTCATATACGGAATAATTTCTGCTCGTTTTAAGTTTTAACGTAATTCCTTAATTTCAGTTAAAAAAAACTTGTTTTTTTTTTATTTAATAAAAGACAAAAAACGTATCTATTCAGGGGTGAAAAGTACAAAAATTCCCAGCATTCCATTCAGGGGAGACATTTCTGATTATAGTGGCTTCATATACCAGCTCATGGGTACTCTTGCAATGCAAGCAAAAGTTGACGGCATATTTTTTTACCGGAATTGCCCTATATTTAGCTGTTTTCCTTGTGTTTTCTATAATTATACGAACTTTATTGTGTACTAATAACTGCACTAATTACTAATAAACAAATACATATTTAGGATCAGAGGCAACGCTGCAGCGTTGCCTATAGTAAAGGCCATACGGCTCCAATGTTTTATTATTATTGTTATTTTTTTTTCAGAGCCACTTCATATGGAAGGGGTCGTCGCATAAATTTCAGAAGGGGCTCATTCGATTGGAAATCGAGAGTTCTCGTGTCCTTTTTAAGAGTCAAAAGTAATCGGATGGCAACTAGTCCCCCCACGTCCTTTTTGCCCCAATGAAACCGATAAAAATTTTGAGATAGCCATTTGTTAAAAATAGTTCAAAGATCATATAAAAAAAAACTCCGGTGTCGACCCAACCCCCAGAGCCCGGGGCAGGCATTCTAAGTTATGTCCGGAGGGCATATATGGTTCTTATGGAAGGAATGCTGGTATAAACTTCAGAAACAGCTCATTTGATTGGAAATTGAAAGTTCTAGTTCACTTTTTAAGAGCCAAAGGAGATTGGAGGGTAGCCAGCCCCCTCCACCACGCCCATTTTTTCCAAATACATCGGATAAAAATTTTGAGATAGCCATTTTGTTAAAAATAGTTCAAAGATTATATAACAAAACTCCAGTGTCGACAAAACCCCCCAGGGCCCGCGGGAAGGCGTTGTAAGTTATGCCCTGGGGGCATATATCTTTCTTATGGAGGGAATCGTCGTATAAACTTCAGGGACAGCTCATTTGATTGGAAATTGAAAGTTTTTGTTCACTTTTTAATAGCCAAAAGAGATCGGAGGGTAACCAGCTCCTCCTCGCCCTTTTCTCCCCAAATGCATCCTATAAAAATTTTGAGATAACCTTTTTGTTAAAAATAGTTCAAAGATCATATAAAAAAAACCCCGGTGTCGACAAAACCCCCCAGGGCCCGAGGATAGGCGTTGTAATTTATGCTGTGGGGACATATATGGTTCTTATGGAAGGGATGCTCGCATAAACTTCAAAGAGGGCTCATTTGATTGGAAATTGAAAGTTCTAGTTCCCTTTCTAAGAGTCAAAAGAGATCGGAGGACAACTAGCCCCCCCCCCTCCCCGCCCTTTTTGCCTCAAACACATTCGATAAGAACTTTGAGATAGCCATTATTCAAAAAATAGTCCAAAGATCATATAACGGAAACTCCGGGGTCGAGACAATCTCTCAGGGCCCGAGGGCAGGCATTGTAAGCTATGCCCTGGGGGAATATATGGTTCTTATGGAAAGGATGCTCTTATAAACTTCAGAGAGGGCTCATTTGACCGAAAATTAAAATTTCTAGTTAAGTTTTTGAGAGTCAGAGAGTCAAAAGAGATTGGAGGGCAACTAGGCCCCCACGCCTCTTTTTCCCCAATGCATCCAATAAAATTTTGAGATAGTCATTTTGTTAAAAATAGTTCAAAAGTATATGGTTTTTATGAAAGGGGTGCTCTTATAAACTTCAGAGAGGGTTCATTTGATTGGAAATTGAAAGTTCTAGTTACTTTTTAAGAGTCAAGAAATATCCCAGGGCAACTAGACCCTTTTTTACCCCCCCGCCCTTTTTTTACCCACACCCTTTTTTACCCAAACCCATCCGATAAAAGTTTTCAAATAGCCATTTCATTAAAAATAGTTCAAAGGTCAGATAAGAAAAACTACTATGTCAACGCAGCCCCTGGGCATGGGGGATAATCTGTAAGGAATGCTCTGGGGGCATATATGGTTCTTATGGAAAGGATGCTAGTATAAACTTCGGAGAGGGCTCATTTGATTGGAAAATTGAAAGTTCTCGTTCACTTTTTAAAAGTCATAAGAGATCGGAGAGCAACTAATCCCCTCCTCCACGCTCTATTTTCCTCAAACCCATCCGATAAAAACTTTGAGAGAGCCATGTTTTCAAAATAATTCAAAAATCATATAACTAAAACTCCGGGGTCGACACAATCCTTCAAGACCCTGGGTAGGCGTTGTCAGTTATGCCTGGGGGGCATAAATAGCTGTTATGGAAGGGATACTCGTATAAACTTCAGAGAGGGCTCAATGGATTGGAAATTGAAAGTTCTAGTTCAGTTTTTAAAAGTCAAAAGAGATCAGAAGGTAATTATCCCCCCCACACCCCCTTTTCCCCAAATGTATCCGAAAAAAATTTGAGATATCCATTTTGTTAAAAATAGTTCAAAGGGCAGATAACGGAAACTCCGGTGTCGACACCCCCCCCCCCCAGGGCCCGGGGGCAGGTTTTGCAAGTTATGCCCTGGGGGCATATATGGCGCTAATGGAAGGGATGCTCGTATAAACTTCAGAGGGCTCATTTGAATCTAAATTGAAAGTTCCAGTTAAATTTTTAAGAGTCAAAAGAGATTGGAGGGCAACTAGCCCCACCCCAAGTCCTTTTACCCCCAAACCCACGCGATGCAAATTTTAAGATCGCCATTTTTTTTAAGATAGTTCAAAGGTCAGATAACAAAAACTCCGGTGTCGACACAACCCCCAGGGCCCGAGGAGCAAGCGTTGTAAGTTATGTCCTTGGGCCGTATATGATTCTTATGAAAGGGATGCTCGTATAAACTTCAGAGAGGGCTCATTTGATTGGAGAATAAAAGTTCTAGTTCACTTTCTCAGAGTCAAAAGAGATCGGAGGGCAACTAGCCCCTCCCCCCTCCACGCCTTTTCTTCCCCAAACCCATCCGATAAAAATTCTGAGGTGATCATTTTGTTAAAAATAGTTCAAAAATCAGATATTAAAACTCAGGGGTGGACAACTCCCCAGGGCCTGGGGACAGGCGTTCTAAGTTATGCCCTGGGGGCATATATGTGTCTTAATGAAGGGATGCTCGTATAAACTTCAGAGATGGCTCACTTTATTGAACATGGAAAGTTCTAGTTCTTTTTTAAAGAGCCATAAGAGATTTAATGGCAATTACCCTCCCCCACGCCCTTTTTTCCCCAAACCATCCGATAAAAATTTTGAGATAGCCATTTTGTTAAAGATAGTTCAAACATCAAATAATAACAACTCCGAGGTTGACACAAACCCATTTTTTTACTTTGATATTATTACTTTGATACTAAATATGATACTTTGATGAATATTTGATTTTAAAAAAAAAGTTTGATTTTGAAATAAGGAATTTTTAAAAACTTTTTGCAATCAAAACAAACAAAAGTTAATTAAAAAAACTTTCCAAAAAAGAAGTTTTTCAAAGAAAAGTAAAGGCCATTTTATACTTAAGATCAGTAGATAGAAATACCTGTTAAAATTCAAACTCAAAACGACCAAAACTCATTATTAAAGAATAAATGAAACCCAAAACGAACAGAAATTAAATAAACAATCGTAGAATAAACATACAACAAGTAATAATATAAATGAATAAATAAATCTTAAAGTGAGTAATGCTTAAATTGAATATGCAAATCAAGCTTAAAACGAAAAAAAATATTTTCCTATTGAAGTATAAATCAAACTTAAAACGAACAGAAATTTAAGCTCACTTATTGAAATTGAATATGCAAATTAAGCTTGAAACGAACAAAAATCACTACAAATAAGAGTTTAGGTATCGCCTCCTTCTCTCACTGAAAAAGTCCAAAACCTACTGCGTCAGTAGAGAGGGGTCTTATACTCGTGACCCCACCACGTGGTTTATGGTTTTCTCAGTGAGAATGAAAAAACAGGAATTTTCTCACTTGGAAAAACATGAATTTTGTCACAGTTATGGTTGTATTCATGGATGGTTATGTGTTGTGTTCGATTTATTTGATGTTTTTCTCGGATGTCAACATCAAATTATGGATGTTTTATGGTTTTTGTCAGTGAGAATTTGAAAAACATGAATTTTCTCAAATTTATGTCTTTTTTCATGGTTTTTGTCAGTGAGAATGAAAAAACAGGGACTTTCTCACTTGGAAAACCATAAACCACGTGGTCCTGTCACGAGTAGCACCTGTGAACTTGATTTACATAATCGCTAGGGGAAATTATTGATTCACGAAGGGGGAATTAGGAAACATTAAGGCTTCTTTAATCTTTAGGCCTGTCACGAGTAGCACCTGTGAACTTGATTTACATAATCTCTAGGGGAAATTATTGATTCACGAAGGGGAGAATTAAGAAACATTAAGGCTTCTTTAATCTTAGGTCTGAGGGATAAACGTTCTTTAGGTCAGAGAGAAAAATTAATATTCTATTTTCAAATAGGACTTCATTGATCTTTAGTGTCAGGAATTATAATTCACATCACTTGTTATCTTGGAATTATGCGGGAGTCTAAAGAGATAGAAATTCTATTTTTAAATACGGCTTCACGGAGCTTTAAGTCGGAGAGGTAAATTGATATTCTAACGAAACCCTAATAGTTTAGCTAGGAAAATTTATGAGATGAAGAGATTAACGTAGGAAAGGGTTTCCTAGAAATTTGAAATGCGTTAGCGCATAGATGCCATACAAAAGGAACACGCTGACATTACGTTTAGGGATTATTTGGGCGAAACGGTTTTATCCATTTTATGGGATTATTTCGGCGAAACCGTTAGAGACATTTTGAAAGAAGATTTTAGAAAGGGTTTTAGAAGAGGTTTTGAGTGTGGTCGTTATAATACACAAGTTCCATTTGAACAGTGTTGTGAGGTCCTCTACCCCAACCCCACAGGGTTCCGATGCCCCACCACAACCCCGAAGGAAGCCCCCGGTACTCAAAGGCCCCCCAAGCTCCCATAGAGCCCCAACCCCCCAAACGCCCTCCTCAGACCCTCAAAGACCCTCCTCTGGTCCTCAAAGGGCCCCCGGACCCCCAAAGGGTACCCCGGACCCCAAAGGGCACCCCGGACCACAAAGGGCATCCCGGACCCCAAAGGCCCTCCCCCCGGTCCTCAAAGGGCCCCCCTGGCCCCAAAGGGCCCCCTCCCTCTTCCTCCCTCCTCCCCCTTCCCCTCCCCTCCTCCTCCTCCTCCTCCTCCTCCTCCTCCCTCCTCCTCCTCCTCCCACCTCCCCTCCCCTCATCCCTCCTCCTCCTCCTCCCACCTCCCCCCTCCCCTCCCCTATTTTTTATACTTTTTTTGTGCATTGAGACACAGAAGGGACATCCCCCCCCCCCAAGGGTCCCCCAAACACCCTCCCCGGGCCACCCCCCAAAGAGTTCCCCTCTCCATTTTTTTTTTAATAATTTTTTATTGGTTGTTTATATCTTTTATTAACAAGTTAAATTAAAAAATTAATTACTAAAAACATTTTAAAAACTCAAAGATTCCCCGCCCCAATTTGTAAATAATTTCTTTAATTTTTTAACATGGTATTTTTTAAACTTTTTTACGTATCTTAAAATGACATGAAATATGCTTACGGCTCTACCAATCATACTCTGCGCTTGTTCATGGACACGACGTGGCTTTCCCACTGGTACTCTATGGCAGGTTATCGACACTACCTAGTTTATTGCATGCATTAAATCAGTATTTTTTACGCAGTGGAAGGATAAACACACAATTCATATCTGTAAAAAAGTGAGGATCAATTATTTGACGAACGTATGTGCACATGAAAAAATCATTGTCGTATTGAATGCTGACAAGGAGAAATACCTGAACTATGAAACGAGTGCAAGCGGTAACACTATTGGAAATGTATGCATGCGTTGTCATGACAGTGAGAAGTTAGATTTCGTTGGAGTCCCCAAGAATTTCAATCGTGTAAACGGTGGATATTCAAGAGTATCATTACCAGAGAAATTAGTGCTCAAAGAGAATGCAAACTTAAAAATAATTGTCGATGATCGGGGACAACTCCTTGCTACGGCTTCTGGTAACACATTACCTGTTGATAAATCCTATCATCATCTTTCCGGTATTAGTATTTTAAAGATAACAAGAAGAAGACAAGCATACTCCTGCACCAACATCATAAATCATATCTTGTCAATGTGTCAAAACTGCCATCTATGTAAAAATAATGTGAGAATAGACAGTTAAATCACAGTCAGAATAAAAAGGACATTAGCAGACAATATCATCAATTAATATAAAGATTAATTGACGGAAAGTGAAGCGCAAGTGTACTAATAATGTGTAATAATGTATTTAACGTATTTTTATATTAATATTCTACATGCCATCATTTCATTAAAAATATTTTATGCATTATTTTGTTAAGTGTTCATTATTTTTAGGGTTTGGCAGAAAGCTAACGTTCAGAATATCTATTAAAAAGGTCAGAGATGAAGGAAAAAGAATTTTTAGAGATAGAGATGATACTATCAGACTCAATTTTTAACGGAAGATAAAAAAGTTCAAGTTCTCGTCGGAATTTTATCAAAGAACACAATTCATTTCTAATTTCTCCATAGAAAATAAAAATCTTCCACTTCTGTTCTTTATTTCACAAAGACATAAAGAAATTTAAAGTTCAATTCTAAATTTTTCGGTGGAAGATAGAAAAAGTAATACCATACTTGTGAATATTTTCATGGAAGATAAAAAGTTCTAGTTCAATTTAAAATTTTCTCAACGAAGGGAAGAAAAGTTCAAGTTCTCTTCTGAACTTTACCAAAGAACACGCTTCAATTTTAATTTCCACAGATAAAACAAAAATCTTCCACTTCAGTTCTTTATTTCACAAAGACATAAATAAATTTAAATTTCATTTCTAATTTTTCGGTGTCAGATAGTAAAAGTTATACTATGATTTTGATTATTTTCTATGAAGGTAAAAATTTCTAGTTCGTTTTTAATTTTTATCAACGAAGTGAAGAAAACTTCAAGTTATCTTCGGAATTTTACCAAAGAACACACTTTAATACTAATTTCTCAAGAGAAAGCTAAAATCTTCCACTTCAGTTATTTATTTCACAAAGAGATAAAGAAATTTAAAGTACAATTCTAATTTTTCGGTTGGAAGATAGAAAAAGTAATACCATATTTATGAATATTTTCATTGAAGATAAAAAGTTCTAATTCAATTTAAAATTTTCTCAACAAAGTGAAGAAAAATTCCAGTTCTCTTCTGAATTCTACCAACGAATTCACTTCAATTCTAATTTCGACAGAGAAAACAAAAATCTTCCACTTCAGTTCTTTATTTCACAAAGACATAAAGAAATTTAAAGTTCTATTCTAATTTTTCGGTGGTAGATAGGAAAAGTAAAACCCTACTTGTGAATATTTTCATGGAAGATAAAAAGTTCTAGTTCAATTTAAAATTTTCTCAACAAAGTGAAGAAAAATTCAAGTTCTCTTCTGAATTTTACCAAAGAACACGCTACAATTCTAATTTCTCAGAGAAAACAAAAATCTTCCACTTCAGTTCTTTATTTCACATAGACATAAAGAAATTTAAATTTCTATTCTAATTGTTAGGTTGGAATATAGAAAAAAAGTAATACCAGACTTGTGATTATTTTCACTTAATATAAAAATCTTTAATTCAATTTAAATTTTCTCAACAAAGAGAAGAAAAATTCAAGTTCTCTTCAGAATTTTACAGATGAATGCACTGCAATTCTAATTTATACAGTGAAAACAAAAATCTTCCACTTCAGTTCTTTATTTCACAAAGACATAAAGAAATTTAAAGTTCTATTCTAATTTTTCGGTGGTAGATAGAAAAAGCAATATCATACTCGTGAATATTTTCACAGAAGATAAAAAAGTTCTAGTTCATTTTTAAATTTTCTCAACTAAGTCAAGGAAAGTTCAAGTTCTCTTCGGAATTTTACCAAAGAACACTCTACAATTCTAATTTCTCCAGAGAAAACAAAAATCTTTCACTTCAGTTCTTTATTTCACAAAGACATAAAGAAATTTAAAGTTCTATTCTAATTTTTCGGTTGGAAGATAGAAAAAGTAATACCATACTTGTGAATATTTTCATGGAAGATAAAAAGTTCTAGTTCAATTTAAAATTTTCTCAACGAAGTCAAGGAAAATTCAAGATCTCTTCTGAATTTTACCAAAGAACAAACTTCAATTCTAATTTCGCCAGAGAAAACCAAAATCTTCCACTTGAGTTGTTTATTTCACAAAGACATAAAGAAATTTAAAGTTCAATTCTAAATTTTTTTCGAAGGAAGATAAAAAAAGCAATACCATACTTATGATTATTTTCACGGAAAATAAAAAGTTCTAGTTTAATTTAAAATTTTCTCAACGAAGTGAAGAAAAGTTCAAGTTCTCTTCTGAAGTTTACCAAAGAACACTCTTAAATTCTAATTTCACCCAGAGATAACATAATTCTTCCATGCCATTTTTAAGTTCACCAAGACATGAAAAATTTAAAGTTCAATTCTAATTTTTCGGTGATAGATAGGAAAAGTTATACTATGATTTTGACTATTTTCTATGAAGGTAAAAAGTTCTAGTTCATTTTTAATTTTCTCAACGAAGTGAAGAAAAGTTCAAGTTCTCTTCTGAATTTTACCAAAGAACACACTTTAATTCTAATTTCTCCAGAGAAAACAAAAATCTTCCGCTTCAGTTGTTTATTTCACAAAGACACAAAGAAATTTAAAGTTCAATTCTAAATTTTTCGGTGGTAGATAGGAAAAGCAATACCTTACTTGTGAAATATTTTCACGGAAGATAAAAATTTCTAGTTCAATTTAAAATTTTATAAACGAAGTCAAGAAAAGTTCAAGTTTTCTCTTCTGAATTTTACTAAATAACACGCTACAATTCTAATTTCTCCAGAGAAAACAAAAATCTTCCACTTCAGTTCTTTATTTCAAAAAGACATAGAGAAATTTAAAGCTCAATTCTAATTTTTCGGTGGTAGATAGGAAAAGCAATACCATACTTGTGAATATTTTCATGGAAGATAAAAAGTTCTAATTCAATTTAAAATTTTCTCAACGAAGTCAAGGAAAGTTCAAGTTCTCTTCGGAATTTTACAAAAGAACACACTACAATTCTAATTTCTCCAGAGAAAACAAAAATCTTCAACTTCAGTTCTTTATTTCACAAAGACATAAAGAAATTTAAAGTTCAATTCTAATTTTTCGGTTGGAAGATAGAAAAAGCAATACCATACTTGTGAATATTTTCACGGAAAATAAAAAGTTCTAGTTTAATTTAAAATTTTCTCAACAAAGTGAAGAAAAATTCAAGTTCTCTTCTGAATTTTACCAAAGAACGCATTTCAATTCTAATTTCGACAGAGAAAACATAAATCTTCCACGTCATTTTTTAAGTTCACCAAGAGATAAAGAAATTTAAAGTTCAATTCTAATTTTTAGGTGGCAGATAGGAAAAGTTATACTATGATTTTGATTATTTTCTATGAAGGTAAAAAGTTCTAGTTCATTTTTAATTTTCTCAACGAAGTGAAGAAAAGTTCAAGTTCTCTTCTGAATTTTACCTAAGAACACACTTTAATTCTAATTTCTCCAGAGAAAACAAAAATCTTCCGCTTCAGTTGTTTATTTCACAAAGACATAAAGAAATTTAAAGTTCAATTCTAAATTTTTCTGTGGTAGATATGAAAAGCAATACCTTACTTGTGAAATATTTTCACGGAAGATAAAAAGTTCTAGTTCAATTTAAAATTTTCTCAATGAAGTCATGGAAAGTTCAAGTTTTCTACTGAATTTTACCAAAGAACACAATACAACTCTAATTTCTCCAGATAAAATAAAAATCTTCCACATAAGTTCTTTATTTCACAATGACATAAAGAAATTTAAAGTTCAATTCTAAATTTTTCGGTGGCAGATAGAAAAAGTAATACCACACTTGTGAATATTTTCCCGGAAGATAAGAAGTTCTAGTTCAATTTAAAATTTTCTCAACGAAGTGAAGAAAAATTCAATTTCTCTTCTGAATTTTACCAAATAACACAATTCAATTCTAATTTCGCCAGAGAAAATAAAAATCTTCCAATTCATTACTTTATTTAACAAAGACATAAAGAAATTTAAAGTTCAATTCTAAATTATTAGGTGGAAGATAGAAAAAGTAATACCATACTTGTGAATATTTTCCCGGAAGATAAAAAGTTATAGTTCAATTTAAAATTTTCTCAACGAAGTGAAGAAAAGTTCAAGTTCTCCTCTGAACTCTACCAAAGAACACACTTCAATTCTAATTCCTCCAGAGAAAACAAAATCTTCCACTTCAGTTCTTTATTTCACAAAGGCATAAAGAAATTTAAAGTTCAATTCTAAATTTTTCGGTGAGAGATAGAAAAATTAATATCATACTCATGAATATTTTCACAGAAGATAAATAACATACAGGTGAATATTTCCCCAGAAGATAAAAAGTTCTAGTTCAATTTTAAATTTGCTCAACGAAGTCAAGGAAAGTTCAAGTTCTCTACTGAATTTTACCAAAGAACACGCTTCAATTCTAATTTCCCCAGAGAAAACAAAAATCTTCCACTTCAGTTCTTTATTTCACAAAGACATAAAGAAATTTAAAGTTCAAGTTTAAATTTTTTTCGATGGAAGATAGAAAAAGTAATACCATACTTGTGAATATTTTCCCGGAAGATAAAAAGTTCTAGTTCAATTTTAAATTTTCTCAACGAAGGGAAGAAAAGTTCATGTTCTCCTCTGAACTCTACCAAAGAACACACTTCAATTCTAATTTCTCCAGAGAAAACAAAATCTTCCACTTCAGTTCTTTATTTCACAAAGACATAAAGAAATTTAAAATTCAATTCTAAATTTTTCGGTGAGAGATAGAAAAATTAATATCATACTCGTGAATATTTTCAAAGAAGATAAATACCATACAGGTGAATATTTCCCCGGAAGATAAAAAGTTCAAGTTCAATTTTAAATGTGCTCAACGAAGTCAAGGAAAGTTCAAGTTCTCTACTGAATTTTACCAAAGAACACGCTTCAATTCTAATTCCCCCAGAGAAAACAAAAATCTTCCACTTCAGTTCTTTATTTCACAAAGACATAAAGAAATTTAAAGTTCAATTCTAATTTCTCGGTGGAAGATAGAAAAAGTAATACCATACTTGTGAATATTTTCACAGAAGATAAATACCATACATGTTAATATTTTCCCGGAAGATAAAAAGTTCTAGTTCAATTTTAAATTTTCACAACGAAGTGAAGAAAAGCTCAAGTTCTCTTCTGAATTTTCTTAAAGAAGTGAAAAAAGTTTGCCCAATTCTGAATTTTACCAATGAAAATGAAACAGCTCACTCTTCAGTTCTTAATTTCACAAACTATGTTAAGTTAGGTTAGGTTAGCCCACGTACGCGTCACTTAGGTTAGCTTAGGTTAGGTGAGAGACAGGCAAAAAGTTAGGTGTATGATTAGGTTAGGTTAGGTTAGATTAAGTTAGCTTAGGTTAGATTAAGTTAGGTTAGGTTAAGTTAGGTTAGGTTAGGTTAGCCTACGTACGCGCGCGTACGTAGGCTAACCTATCCTAACCTAACTTAACCTAACCTAACTTAATCTAACCTAAGCTAACTTAATCTAACCTAACCTAACCTAATCATACACCTAACTTTTTGCCTGTCTCTCACCTAACCTAAGCTAACCTAAGTGACGCGTACGTGGCTAACCTAACCTAACTTAACCTAGTTTGAGAAATTAAGAACTGAAGTGGGAGCTTTTCATTTTCATTGGTAAAATTCAGAATTGGGCAAACTTTTTTCACTTATTTAAGAAAATTCAGAAGAGAACTTGAGCTTTTCTTCACTTCGTTGTGAAAATTTAAAATTGAACTAGAACTTTTTATCTTCCGGGTAAATATTTACATGTATGGTATTTATCTTCTGTGAAAATATTCGCAAGTATGGTATTACTTTTCTATCTTCCACCGAAAAATTAGAATTGAACTTTAAATTTCTTTATGTCTTTGTGAAATAAAGAACTGAAGTGGAAGATTTTTGTTTTCTCTGGGAAATTAGAATTGAAGCGTGTTCTTTGGTAAAATTCAGTAGAGAACTTGAACTTTCCTTGACTTCGTTGAGCAAATTTAAAATTGAACTAGAACTTTTATCTTCCGGGAAAATATTCACCTGTATGGTATTTATCTTCTGTGAAAATATTCACGAGTATGATATTAATTTTTCTATCTCTCACCGAAAAATTAGAATAGAACTTTAAATTTCTTTATGCCTTTGTGAAATAAAGAACTGAAGTGGAAGATTTTTGTTTTCACTGGAGAAATTAGAATTGAAGTGTGTTCTTTGGTAGAGTTCAGAGGAGAACATGAACTTTTCTTCACTTCGTTGAGAAAATTTAAAATTGAACTATAACTTTTTATCTTCCGGGAAAATATTCACAAGTATGGTATTACTTTTTCTATCTTCCACCAAAAAATTTAGAATTGAACTTTAAATTTCTTTATGTGTTTGTGAAATAAAGAACTGAATTGGAAGATTTTTATTTTCTCTGTAGAAATTAGAATTGAATTGTGTTCTTTGGTAAATTTCAGAAGAGAACTTGAAATTTTCTTCACTTCGTTGAGAAAATTTTAAATTGAACTAGAACTTTTTATCTTCCGGGAAAATATTCACAAGTGTGGTATTACTTTTTCTATCTGCCACCGAAAAATTTAGAATTGAACTTTAAATTTCTTTATGTCATTGTGAAATAAAGAAATTATGTGGAAGATTTTTATTTTCTCTGGAGAAATTAGAGTTGTATTGTGTTCTTTGGTAAAATTCAGTAGAAAACTTGAACTTTCCATGACTTCATTCAGAAAATTTTAAATTGAACTAGAACTTTTTATCGTCCGTGAAAATATTTCACAAGTATGGTATTGCTTTTCCTATCTACCACTGAAAAATTTAGAAATGAACTATAAATTTCTTTATGTCTTTGTGAAATAAACAACTGAAGCGGAAGATTTTTGTTTTCTCTGGAGAAATTAGAATTAAAGTGTGTTCTTTGGTAAAATTCAGAAGAGAACTTGAACTTTTCTTCACTTCGTTGAGAAAATTAAAAATGAACTAGAAATTTTTACCTTCATAGAAAATAATGAAAATCATAGTATAACTTTTCCTATCTGCCACCGAAAAATTAGAATTGAACTTTAAATTTCTTTATCTCTTGGTGAACTTAAAAAATGACGTGGAAGATTTATGTTTTCTCTGTCGAAATTAGAATTGAAATGCGTTCTTTGGTAAAATTCAGAAGATAACTTTAATTTTTATTCAATTTTTTTATAAAATTTTAAACTAAACTTAAACTTTTCATTGTCCGTGAAAATACTAACAAGTCGGGTACTGGTTTTTCTATCTAAAAACAGAACAATACGAAAAGAAATTGAAATTTATTTATTTATATGTGAAATAAAGAAGTGAAGTGGAAGATTTTTGTTTTCTCTGGAGAAATTAGAATTGTAGTGTGTTCTTTGGTAAAAGTCCGAAGAGAACTTGAACTTTCCTTGACTTCGTTGAGAAAATTTTAAATTGAATTAGAACTTTTTATCTTCCATGAAAATATTCACATGTATGGTATTGCTTTTCCTATCTACCACCGAAAAATTAGAATTGAGCTTTAAATTTATCTATGTATTTTTGAAAAAAATAACTGAAGTGGAAGATTTTTGTTTTCTATGGAGAAATTAGAATTGTAGCGTGTTATTTGGTAAAATTCAGAAGAGAAAACTTGAACTTTTCTTGACTTCGTTGAGAAAATTTTAAATTGAACTAGAACTTTTTATCTTCCGTGAAAATATTTAACAAGTATGGTATTGCTTTTCCTATCTACCAACGAAAAATTTAGAATTGAACTTTAAATTTCTTTGTGTCTTTGTGAAATAAACGACTGAAGCGGAAGATTTTTGTTTTCTCTGGAGAAATTAGAATTAAAGTGTGTTCTTTGGTAAAATTCAGAAGAGAACTTGAACTTTTCTTCACTTCGTTGAGAAAATTAAAAATGAACTAGAACTTTTTACCTTCATAGAAAATAATCAAAATCATAGTATAACTTTTCCTATCTGACGCCGAAAAATTAGAATTGAACTTTAAATTTTTCATGTCTTGGTGAACTTAAAAATGGCGTGGAAGATTTTTGTTTTCTCTGGGGAAATTAGAATTGAAGCGTGTTCTTTGGTAAAGTTCAGAAGAGAACTTGAACTTTTCTTCACTTCGTTTATAAAATTTTAAATTAAACTAGAACTTTTTATTTTCCGTGAAAATAATCATAAGTATGGTATTGCTTTTTCTATCTTCCATCGAAAAAAATTTAGAATTTAACTTTAAATTTATTTATGTCTTTGTTAAATAAACAACTCCAGTGTAAGATTTTTGTTTTCTCTGGAGAAATTAGAATTGAAGTTTGTTCTTTGGTAAAATTCAGAAGAGAACTTGAATTTTCCTTGACTTCGTTGAGAAAATTTTAAATTGAACTAGAACTATTTATCTTAAATGAAAATATTCACAATTATGGTATTAATTTATATATCTAACAACAGAAAAATAAGAATATAAATTTAAATTTATTTATGTCTTTGTGAAATAAAGAACTGAAGTGAAAGATTTTTGTTTTCTCTGGAGAAATTAGAATTGTAGCGTGTTCTTTGGTAAAATTCCGAAGAGAACTTGAACTTTTCTTGACTTCGTTGAGAAAATTTTAAAATGAACTAGAACTTTTATCTTCCGTGAAAATATTCACAAGTACGGTATTGCTTTTCCTATCTACCACCGAAAAATTAGAATTGAACTTTAAATTTCTTTATGTCTTTGTGAAATAAAGAACTGAAGTGGAAGATTTTTGTTTTCACTGTCGAAATTAGAATTGAAGTGCATTCATTGGTAAAATTCTGAAGAGAACTGGAATTTTTCTTCACTTTGTTGAGAAAATTTTAAATTGAATTAGAACTTTTTATCTTCCATGAAAATATTCATAAGTATGGTATTACTTTTTCGATCTTCCAACCGAAAAATTAGAATAGAACTTTAAATTTCTTTATGTCTTTGTAAAATAAAGAACTGAAGTGAAAGATTTTTTGTTTTCTCTGGAGAAATTAGAATTGTAGCGTGTTCTTTGGTAAAATTCCGAAGAGAACTTGAACTTTCCTTGACTTCGTTGAGAAAATTTTTCAAATTGAACTAGAACTTTTTATCTTCCGTGAAAATATTCACAAGTAGGGTGTTGCTTTTTCTATCTACCACCTAAAAATTAGAATAGAACTTTAAATTTCTTTATTTCTTTGTAAAATAAAGAAATGAAGTGGAAGATTTTTGTTTTCTCTGTCGAAATTAGAATTGAAGTGCGTTCTTTGGTAAAATTCAGAAGAGAACTGGAATTTTTCTTCACTTTGTTGAGAAAATTTTAAATTGAATTAGAACTTTTTATCTTCCATGAAAATATTCATAAGTATGGTATTACTTTTTCTATCTTCCAACCGAAAAATTAGAATTGTACTTTAAATTTCTTTATCTCTTTGTGAAATAAAAAACTGAAGTGGAAGATTTTAGCTTTCTCTGTAGAAATTAGAATTAAAGTGTGTTCTTTGGTAAAATTCCGAAGAGAACTTGAACTTTTCTTCACTTCGTTGAGAAAATTTTAAAATGAACTAGAACTTTTTACCTTCATAGAAAATAATCAAAATCTTAGCATAACTTTTCCTATCTGACACCGAAAAATTAGAATTGAACTTTAAATTTCTTTATGTCTTTGTGAAATAAAGAACTGAAGTGGAAGATTTTTGTTTTCTCTTTGGAAATTAGAATTGAAGCGTGTTCTGAGGTAAAGTTCAGAAGAGAACTTGAACTTTTCTTCACTTCGTTGAGAAAATTTTAAATTGAACTAGAACTTTTTTATCTGCCATGAAAATATTCACAAGTATGGTATTACTTTTTCTATCTTCCACCGAAAAATTTAGAATTGAACTTTAAATTTCTTTATGTCTTTGTGAAATAAAGAACAGAAGTGGAAGATTTTTATTTTCTCTGTAGAAATTAGAAATGAATTGTGTTCTTTGATAAAATTCAGACGAGAACTTGAACTTTTTTATCTTCCGTGAAAAATTGAGTCTGCTAGTAGCATCTCTATCTCTAAAAATTCTTTTTCTTTCATCTCTGACCTTTTTAATAGATATTCTGAACGTTAACGTTCTGTGAAACCCTAAAAATAATGAACACTTAACAAAATAATGCATAAAATATTTTTAATGAAATAATGACATGTAGAATATTAATATAAAAATACGTTAAATACATTATTACACATTATTAGTACACTTGCGCTTCACTTTCCGTCAATTCATCTTTATATTCATTGATGATATTGTCTGCTAATGTCCTTTTTATTCTGCCTGTGATTTTACTGTCTATTGTCACATTATTTTTACATAGATGGCAGTTTTGACACATTGACATGATATGATTTATGATGTTGGTGCAGGAGTATGCTTGTCTGCTTCTTGTTCTCTTTAAAATACTAATACCGGAAAGAGGATGATAGGATTTATCAACAGGTAATGTGTTACCAGAAGCTGTAGCAAGGAGTTGTCCCCGATCATCGACAATTATTTTTAAGTTTGCATTCTCTTTGAGCACTAATTTCTCTGGTAATGATACTCTTGAATATCCACCGTTTACACGATTGAAATTCTTGGGGACTCCAAAGAAATCTAACTTCTCGCTGTCATGACAACGCATGCATACATTTCCAATAGTGTTACTGCTTGCACTCGTTTCATAGTTCAGGTATTTCTCCTTGTCAGCATTCAATACGACAATGATTTTTTCATGTGCACATACGTTCGTCGAATAATTCATCCTCACTTTTTTACAGATATGAATTGTGTGTTTATCCTTCAACTGCGTAAAAAATACTGATTTAATGCATGCAATAAACTAGGTAGTGTCGATAACCTGCCATGGAGTACCAGTGGGAAAGCCACGTCGTGTCCATGAACAAGCGCAGAGTATGATTGGTAGAACCGTAAGCATATTTCATGTCATTTTAAGATACGTAAAAAAGTTAAAAAAATACCATGTTAAAAAATTCAAGAAATTATTTAAAATTTGGGGAGGGGACTCTTTGAGGTTGGAAAATGTGTTTAGGAATTAAATTATGAATGGAACTTGTTCAGAAAATATATAATCAAGCCATAAAAAAGTATTTAAAAAAAAATGGAGAGGGGAACACTTTGGGGGGGGGGGCCCGGGGAGGGTGTTTGGGGGACCCTTGGGGGGGGGGATGTCCCTTCTGTGTCTCAATGCACAAAAAAAGTATAAAAAATAGGGGAGGGGAGGGGGGAGGTGGGGGAGGAGGAGGAGGAGGGATGAGGGGAGGGGGAGGTGGGAGGAGGAGGGAGGAGGGAGGAGGAGGAGGAGGAGGAGGAGGAGGAGGAGGGGAGAGGAAGGGGGAGGAGGGAGGAAGAGGGAGGGGGGCCCTTTGGGGCCAGGGGGGCCCTTTGAGGACCGGGGGGAGGGCCTTTGGGGTCCGGGGTGCCCTTTGTGGTCCGGGGTGCCCTTTGGGGTCCGGGGTACCCGTTGTGGGTCCGGGGGGCCCTTTGAGGACCAGAGGAGGGTCTTTGAGGGTCTGAGGAGGGCGTTTGGGGGGTTGGGGCTCTATGGGAGCTTGGGGGGCCTGTGAGTACCGGGGGCTTCCTTCGGGGTTGTGGTGGGGGATCGGAATCCTTTGGGGTTGGGGTAGAGGACCTCACAACACTGTTCAAATGGAACTTTTGTATTATAACGACCACACTCAAAACCTCTTCTAAAACCCTTTCTAAAATCTTCTTTCAAAATGTCTCTAACGGTTTCGCCGAAATAATCCCATAAAATGGATAAAACCGTTTCGCCCAAATAATCCCTAAACGTAATTTCAGCGTGTTCCTTTTGTTTGGCATCTATGCGCTAACGCATTTCAAATTTCTAGGAAACCCTTTCCTACGTTAATCTCTTCATCTCATAAATGTTCCTAGCTAAACTATTAGGGTTTCGTTAGAATATCAATTTACCTCTCCGACTTAAAGCTCCGTGAAGCCGTATTTAAAAATAGAATTTCTATCTCTTTAGACTCCCGCATAATTCCAAGATAACAAGTGATGTCAATTATGATTCCTGACACTAAAGATCAATGAAGCCCTATTTGAAAATAGAATATTAATTTTTCTCTCTGACCTAAAGAACGTTTATCCCTCAGACATAAGATTAAAGAAGCCTTAATGTTTCTTCATTCTCCCCTTCGTGAATCAATAATTTCCCCTAGCGATTATGTAAATCAAGTTCACAGGTGCTACTTGTGACAGGTCTAAAGATTAAATAAGCCTTAATGCTTCCTAATTCCCTCTTCGTGAATCAATAATTTCCCCTAGCGATTATGTAAATCAAGTTCACAGGTGCTACTCGTGACAGGACCACGTGGTTTATGGTTTTCCAAGTGACAAAGTCCCTGTTTTTCCATTCTCACTGACAAAAACCATGAAAACAGACATAAATGTGAGAAAATTCATGTTTTTCAAATTCTCACTGACAAAAACCATAAAACATCCATAATTTGATGTTGGCATCCGAGAAAAACATCAAATAAATCGACCAACACACATATCCATCCATGAAAACAACCATAAATGTGACAAAATTCATGTTTTTCCAAGTGAGAAAATTCCTGTTTTTTCATTCTCACTGAGAAAACCATAAACCACGTGGTGGGGTCACGAGTATAAGACCCCTCTCTACTTGCGTCATTGGCGCTTTACTGAAAACTATAAGTGTCTTGAACAGTATTGGAAAGTATAAACAAAATTAAATTGAATATTTGATATATAATGATATTAATTGTTGAAAAATCCATTAGTTCAAGATTTTATTTCACTGCAATTTTATTTTCATCTTCAGTGCAGTAAGAACTGGAAAAAAAATATTTGTAATGAAAATCGTTTCAAACAGTTCCTGGTAACGAACTGTAAGTAAGGAGCGACCCGGCTCAATAATAACCGAAAATCTAAGAAACAGAATTTTGATACCAATAGATATATCAAAAGAATTGGCTTTTTATGCAGATTTCAAATATATAAATTTCATCAAATTTTGTATTACCAATCAAAAGTTACGAGCCTGAAAAAATTTGCCTTATTTTCGAAAAAAGAAGGAAACACCCCCTAAAAGTGATTGAATATTAATGAAAATCAAACCATCAGATTTAGCGCTAACAAAAAACCCTACTGTAGATGTTACAAGCTCCTATCTGGAAAAATGTGGAATTTTGTATTTTTTGCCAGAAGAGAAAGATCACGGATGTGTGTGTGTGTTTTTTTTTTCTCCAGGGGTCATCGTATCGATCCAGTAGTAACATGAACATGTCATGACTAAAAAAAAAAGAAGAAATAAACAAGGATCAAAAACAAGAAACAAATTAATAGCAACACAAAAATATTAAAGCAGCATGTGCTGCTTAAAGTTCAATACATTAAAATGAGTCATAATTAAAATTACTATATGTCAAGAGTCAATTTTCCGCTTAAAATAGAGGCCGTTTATACAGTATATAACGGAATATTAGAAATATAAATGGTTGGTACATTCAAAAGGACTCATAGGCAAAAACCAGAAATAAACTGCATCAAACATTAAATATTTGTCAAAGTAATATTTATTAAAATACCAAAAATAAGGGACAAATGATTTGCAATATCTCTCGGTACTAGAGGCTGGGAAAGTCATTAACTGTGGACAATTATTTTTTATTTGTCGCAGTCTAGTGACTGGTCCTTCAGTAGGGGAGCTCTCAAGGTTGGGTAGTAGACCCCAATGTATTGGGAAATTCAAACAATTTAGTCCAAATCGATAAGTAAACTCATGTCTACGACTATCAAGTGAATTCAAGTTGAGTTGTTTCAGTGCATCGTCATATGTTGAATAATTGTGTCCATCATACTTTGAGTAGTTCTGTCTTTGTATAGAGGTTAAACCACAGTTTATAGAATTAGCAGTATGATCATACCCTATATCACCCATTATAAAAACCCGGACCAAGGTGCGAGTGCTCCAGAGAACGTTTTTGCAGATATAAACATAAGCGGCATTAGATCTTTTCACGGGTAGACTAGTCAGATTTCTCTTGGACACGAAACAAGTGGAAACCCGCTATTACGAATAATGCTCTTTGTAACCATTTCTCATTGATTGACGGAAACAGACTAACCCACTAATGCAGAAATAAGTGGGAGGAGCTTTTTGTTCGCACCGAGAATGAAGACCAGAAATGATCTGCGATAAACTTACTGGATAATTCTATAAACTGTGGGTTAAACATAGGGTATTATGTTTTAGGATTTTTAGGAATTGAATTTTAATATGTTTGGTCCTTGTCGGTTAAAATTGTCCACCTTGTTGTGTTTTTTTTCTTGGTTTGTATTTTTTGAAGTTATATTTTGTTCTTCGGGCTGTTTTTTTTTTTTTGAATAAAATCTTATCTTATCTGTGGAAAATAGCTTGAAAAGTGAGACATATTTAAACATGTGGGGAAAAATCACGAGACAAATATTCCATCGTGAGCTAATTAAAAGATCTAGTAAATGTCGTGTCAAGTGTACTACTAAAAGCATATGCGGTTATCATTGTTGCAGCGGTAGCTGCAACCTAGTAAAGAGCGAACCACAGCCCATAGTAACCGAAAGTTAAAAAACGCGTTTTGAAAAAAAAAACCTAGTGAAAAAAATTGCCATGTAACAGTGATTCAGAAATGGTAACTATTATTTCGGTTTGTCTTAGAAGTAAAAGTTTATTGGGAAAAGAAATTTACGGTGATTTCAGAAGATTTTTTACAGAAACTAAATTTCTGCTGGGGGGCAAAATGAGGTCGAGAGGGGGGGGGGGCAAACTTTGGTCTGGAAGAGGCAGTTGCTCCTCCAAGCCCCCTTAATAAGCTACGCAATTAAGATATAATCAGAAATATATCAGATTAGATTATTGGAGGTCTGGTTCTGTTGGTAAAGCGTTCGACATCAAATTAGTGTGGCATGCGTTCGACTCCCGCTTGTTTGTATTTTTCAATCATGGACTTCTCCATTGGATGGGATCATTTTCTGGAATTTTTATGGTTTTTATGAGGATGATGCCCCAATTTTTTCACACGTGTTCGAAAGAAGTGTTTCCTTAAGCATTGGTATTTAGAGCGGAATAGAGAGCACTCGTGCCGTGGTTGACGACGGCATCCCAGACTGATTTCCAAATCCAATACACAACGAGTTACGTCATTTTGTCAAAATCCTATGGGGGTGTGGTCAATTTTCGAGGTAGTTTTTCCAAATCAAGTGAAAAAGACAGAGAAAACTGAAAAACGAGCCGTATAGTAATAAAAAGGGTAAAGATGTATTAAAGAAAAATGATCTGTTTCAATGGATGCTTGAAATATGCAGGCTTATCTTAGTTTTGACAACATTTTTGGAGAAACTAAATTAAAGCTGGGAGAGGGGGTAATATGGGGTCTGGAGGAAAACTGAGGTCTGGAGGGAGGGGGGTTGTCCCCTGTGCCCCATTGCAAATTACGCCCCTGACCCCAACACCTACTACTTAATGGTTGGAGAAGTGTAGGCATGTGACATGTGGTTCTGGAACCATTCAAAGTTGTATATTAAAAGAAGGATTACTTATTGCTATACTTAGTTATTCAAGTTATTTACTTGACAATTTTACCGTAATATTCTCTCCATATGTAAGATTGCGTAGCCAAAGAAGAGGAAAAACAAATGAAAATAGATCTGTAGGAAAACTTAGGTAATTCTTCCCAGTATTTTTGAAATAATAACAGACATAGTTTATAGTAATATATATCACGCATTTACAAAGACCGGCATTTCTTTGATATTCTCTTTCATTTCTGAATAATGAGTGGCTTTTTATTTAGGGACAGGTCATAAATCCCTAAGCCTAAAGGCACATTTCTGTTGAGTTAGCAAAATTTCCCGCAAGTATGTCGATTTACAAACCTATCCGCTCAGTTAACCTTTTGTGTCGTAGCTACTCGCCTGGAGCTACTTCCATAAGTGCTACTAAATTTAATTTTTTTAAACAAAGAATTAAATATCTATTTCTTCTTTTTAATTTTTTTTTTTAGAAAAAGAAACTACGCTGTGTTTTGATCATTTTTTTCACTCTAAATTTTTTTTTTCTTCAATTCTTGTACAGCTTCTTAGTTCTGCTCCTTGTAAGGGCTGAGATGTCTTATCTCCCCTAGATTGGAGGTGATTAGAAATTATATATATATAAACAAAAAAAAAAGTTTTCAGCTGAAACTAAGGACCAATAGTAAAAGTATTCTGTATAAAATTATTCTGTATAAATAAAAGAGGTCATAACAGTGTTGTTTATAAATTAAGTTTTAATCAAAAACAAGCATAGATTAATTAAAAAAAACAAAGTTTTTGCGAGAGAAGTAAAGAACGAAGTTGAAACTAAAACGAACAAAAATTATTACTCTGCAGCCTATCCAACGAATATAAAAAAAAAAAATTCAAATTAATTTATTGAAAAAAATGTGTATTGTCATTTAATATACATATGCTGATATTTATTCCTTAAAATCTTATTTAATGTTTGTTTTCTTAGAGCTAATAGTGAAAACATTTAAAATAATTTTTTTCAGTAAAGTGCAAATTATATTCTGGCTTTTAGAAAGCATAGGGCTTAGAACCCTACTCAGATTAATTTATGCTCGTTTTGAGTTTGACTTATTTTAATTTCTGTTTGTTTTGGGTTTTATTTATTTATTGATACTGATTTGTGGTAGTTGTATGCTTGGTAGATTATTTGATTCTATTTTTGTTCATTTTCGGTTTAATGGAGTTCTTTACTTTTTTTTGAAAAACTTATTTTGTGGAAAAAGTTTTTTTTGATTAATTTCTGTTTGTTTTTTATTGACAGTCTTTTCCAAGGAGAAAGACAGAGCCCTTTTCTGAAGTTAAATAACCATCCCTTCCATAAAAACCTTTAATACCCCCAGGGTATAACTTACAACCCTTGCCCCTAATCTCTGGCGTTTCTTTCAACCCAAAAAGCCTTGTTATATAATATTTAGACTATTTTGAATAGAATGGCTATCTCAAAGTTTCTATTAGACACATTTCGGGACAATATGACATGTATGTAGGGGTGAGAGGGTAGCTGCCCTCTGATCACTTTGACTCGTAAAAAGAGCAAGAGTGTCTGATTACAAATCCAATGAGCCCCCTCTGAAGTTAATATGACCACACTTTCTACAAAAACCCTGCATGCCCCCATGACATAACTTACAACGCTTGCCCTGAGGGCTAGGGAGATCTGTTATCCTCAAAGACATAATTTCCAGACCTTTTTTATATGCTTAACATAATGGCTATATCAAAATTTTGATTGGGAGTGGTTGGGGAAATGATAGACTTGAAGGGGGACATTTTACCTCTTATAATTGTCGACTAATCACAAAGGCACCTCACCTCTCAATTTCCAATCGGATGAGTCCAATTGGAAGCTCCTAGGACAACATTTTCTATAAAAACGTTATATGCCCCAAGGGCATAACTTACAACCTATGTCATAAGGGCTATGGGGGGAGGGGTGTCATCCTCAAAGACATAATTTCCAAACCTTTCAACTACGTTGAACAAAATGGCCACATCAAAATGTTGATCGAAAGTGTTTGGGGAAAATGATGGCTGTTGGGGGGGGATTTTCGCTCTGATTACTTTCGACTATTAAAAAGGGCAATAGACGTCTAAATTTCTAGTCGAAAGAGTCCTTTTTAAAGTCTATACGATAATGTTTTCTATTTGACATTACGTACACCCAAAATCTAAGTTACAGCCTAAGCCCTGAGGGCTATGGGGGGTTTTCTCCCACAAAGAAATAATTTCAGGACTCTTCAACTATGTTCAACAAAATTTCTCTATCAAAATATGGATGGGAAGTGTTTAGGGAAATGGTGGGTATGGGGGGGGGATTTGCCTTCCGATCTATTAACAAGGGTACTAGCCCTCTCGATTCCCAATTAAAAGAGTCATTTTTGAAGTTTCTACGAAAACACTGGCAAAGACCTTATTTCCAGAATTTTCAACTGCGTTGAACAAAATGTCTATATAAAAATTTTGATTGGCTGTGTTTGGGCAAATAGTGAGCGTGAAAGTGGCATTAGATGCCCTCCAATCACTTTTGTATATCAAATACGATACAAGCGCTTTGGATTTTTAAACGAATGAGCCCTTTTTGAAGTTTCTACGACCATGCCTTCTGTAAAATTTTATGTGCCACATGACTATAACTTACAACCCGTACACTGAGAGCTGTGGGAGGAGCGTCTTTCTTAAAAACATAATTTCCGGACCTTAAAATTAAGTTGAACAAAAGGGCTGTTTCGAAAAATGTATTAGCTATGTTGGGGGAAATGATGGCCGTTGGAGGGATATAAATTTTCCTCTACTAACTTTCGACAAGTAAAACGGGTAATAAACCTTTAAAGTATTTAAATTTTCTATTACAGTACTCTGTAAAAAACCTTAAATGTCCCTAGGGCATAACTAACCACCCTTGCCCTGAGGGGTATGGGGTGGGGTAGTTGATCATCCTCGAAGACTTAATATCCAAAATTTTCAACTACGTTGAAAAAAAATGGCTACCTCAAAATTTTGATTAGATGTGCTTGGGGAAATGGTGGGTGGGAGAGGGAGGTTAGTTGCCCTCCAATCAGTTTCGACTGGCCTATTAAAAGGGCACTAGCCCTTTCAATTTCCAATTCTAGGAGCCTTTTCTTAAGTTTATACGACAACATTTTCTATAAAAAACCTTATATGCCCCCAGGGCATAACTTACAACGCTTTCTTTAAAAAACCTTGTATGCCCCCAGGGCATAACTTACAACCCTTGCCCTGAGGGGTTCGTCATTCTCAAAATCATAATTTCCAGAACTTTCAACTACGTTGAACAAAATGGCTATCTCAAAATTTTAATTGAATGTGTTTGGGGAAATGGTGGGCGTGAGAGGGGGGCTGTTTGCTCTCCATTCACCTTTGACTGTTAAAAAGGGCACTAACCCTTTCATTTTCCAATTAAATGAGCCCTTTTTGAAGTTTCTACGACAACATTTTGTATAAAAACCTTATATGGCCCCAGGGTATAACTTACATCCTGGTCTTGAGGGCTCTGAGGGAGTTGTCATCCTAAACGACCTAATTTACAGAACTTTTAACTACGTTGAGCAAAATAAATATCTCAAAATTTTCATTGGATGTGTTATGGGAAATGAGTGAGAGGGGGGTTAGTGCCTTCCAATTACTTTCAACTATTAAAAAGGGCACTACTCCTTTCAATTGTCAATGGGAATGAGCCCTTTTTGAAGTTTTACGACAATGCTTTCTATAAAAACCTCATATAATCAAAGACATAATTTCCAGAACTTTCAGTGTAGTTGAAAGTTCTGAAAATTTTGATTGTATGTATTTTGGAAAATGGTGAGTGTGAGAGACGATTAGTTGCCCTCCAATTACGTTCGACTGTTAAAAAGGCCACTAGCCATTTCAATTTCCAATGGAATGAGCCCTTTTTGAAGTTTCTACGACAGCGCGTTCTATAAAAACCTTATGTGACCCAGGGTATATCTTACAACCCTTGCCCTGAGGGCTGTGGGGGGCATGTCATCCCTAAAGACCCAATTTCCAAAATTTTCAACTACGTTGAACAAAATGGGTATCTAAAAAATTTAATTGTTTGTGTTTAGGGAAAAGGTGAGTGTGAGAGGGGGGTTATATGCCCTCCAATCACTTTCGACTGTTAAAAAGGGCACTAGCCCTTTTAATTTGTAATCAAATGCGCCCTTTTTCAAGTTTATACTACAAAGCTTTCAATAAAAACCTTATATGCCCCCAGGGTATAACTTATAACCCTTGGCCTGAGGGCTCTGAGGGGGTTATCATACTCTAAGACCTAATTTCAAGACCTTTCAACTGCGTTGAACAAACTGGCTATCTCAAAATTTTGATTGGATGTGTTTGTATAAATGGTGGGCGTGAAAGAGGTGTTGGTTGCCTTCCAATCACTTTCGGCTATTGAAAAGGACACTAGCCATTTGAATTTCCAACCGAATGAACCCCTTTTGAAGTTTCTACGACATCTCTTTCTATGAAAACCTTATATGGCCCCAGGGCATAACTTATAACCCTTGCTCTGAGGCCTGTGGGGGGGGGGGTTGTCATCCTGAAAGACCTAATTTTCAGAACTCCTTCGTTGAACAGAATGGATATCTCAGGATTTTGATTGGATGTATTTGGGGAAAAGGTGGGCGTGAGAGGGGGGTTAGTTGCCTTCCAATCACTTTTGACTATTGAAAAGGGCACTAGCCTATTGAATTTCCAGTCGAATGAGCCTTTTTTAAAGTTTATACGACAACGTTTTCTATAAAAAATCTTATATGCCCCCAGGGCATAACTTACAACCCTTTCCCTGAGGGCTGTGAGGGAGTGCACTACTCAAAAACATAATTTCTATCTGGAAATCAACTACGTGTGAACAAAATGGTTATCTCAAAATTTTGATTGGATGTGTTTGGGGAAATGGTGGGCGTGGAAGGGATGTTAGTTTTCCTTCCAATCCCTTTCGACTATTAAAAAGGGCACTAGCCGCTCCAGTTCCCAATCGAATGAGCCCTTTTCGAATTTTCTACGACAACTCCTTCGATAAGATATTTTAGATATTTAAAACATTTCGGCCCACAAAGGGCCGAATTCGGACTTTGGAGTCGACAACAAATAAATGGTTACACTAAAAATGCAAAGAACAACAACGAAATAGATAAAACCATAATTAACATCATTTAAAATTCAATAATTAAAACTGTAAAAAATCAATTAAAAAAAAAAAAAAAAAAAATTGGTCAAACTAAACTTATAGCGAGACATAAATGCATTAAAAACTGGTCAAACTAAACTTAGAACGAGACATAAATCATAAATAGAGGAGGGGCTGTGCCCTCCTCAACGCCTCGCTCTTTACGCTAAAGTTTTTATTGTTTAAAAAAAAAGAGTTGTGAGAAAGTCAAACTTTAGCGTAAAGAGCGAGGCGTTGAGGAGGGCACAGCCCCTTTCATATACGGAAGCGGGAGTTTGGGGGGCGGCAGCCCCCTCACTGCACTGCACTTTTAATTCCTGAATACTCAAATCAAATGCACAGTAAGATTTTCTTTTTCCAAATTTTCTTCGAGCATGCGGGTATACGGCATGTTATCAAAGCAGTGGAGACTTACCTGTAAGCTGAAGGCCGACTGTGATATTCTTTTGGAGACGCCTGTTGAGCCGAAGGATTTAATAGATTGGATTTAAAAAAGAAACTGAGTTTCTTTTTTAAACTTTAAATTCAGTATATAAAAAATTTTCTCTGACAGGGAATCGAACCTGGATCATCCGCCTGACAGTCAGGAACAGCGACCATTGTACCACAGAGACACTTGTTATATTATTTTAGTCCCTCGTATCTATTTTTGACGCAAGCAAATCCCCACTAAACTTGATATTTGGTTTTTGGAAAATAGGGAAGGAATGATCGGATTGAGCTGAAATTTTGAGGATAAGCTCCCAGGCCCCAGGAAAGCTTATCCTCTAGATTTCAGCCCGATCAGACAACGTTAAAGGGAGGCTGTGGTGGGAAAAATTAACATGGGCTCTGATAGGAAAACGAGGTTTTTCGTAAATGTAAATTCGGGGGATAATTTTTTCGGTCTGAAAATATAAAAAGGCTCTAACAGGTCGAATTCCGCTTCGAATGAGTCCTCATTCACCCGGATCCGTTGCCAGCTGTGGCCTGTAGGCGTGGCTGATAAAAAAAAAGAGAAATGAACTTTAAGTGGCTATATTTGTTTTTTGGAAAACAGGGAAGGAGTGATCGGATTGAGCTGAAATTTCGAGGATAAGCTCCCGGGCCCAGGAAAGCTTAACTTCTAGATTTAAGCCCAATCGGACAACGTTAAAGGGGGCCTGTGGTCGGAGGGTCGAAACTTCCGGCCCACTTTTACCCATGAAGATAAAGTCGGAGGGGGGTGAAATTTTGCATGTTTCTTAGTTGTAGCTGGTGCTACAAAATGCGATCACCGCTGTCTCTCTGCGACCATTAGGACCGGAAATCGCTTAACATTGTGGTGGGTCGCCTCTTTAAAGAGGCACAAGTGTGCCTCCTTGAAATTTGTGGTGATTGACTGAGTTTATATTGGCGACGCTTTTTGGCATTGATTTGGAGTGGATTTTTATCTATTTAATATTATTACCGTAAGTGCAATTATGAAATAATGGACGGCTCGGATATTATTTTAAATATTGAATTTTATTTCTCGATCCATGATCGATGGGATCAAAGTAGAGACAATAATTGCTCAGGCGACAAGCTTTTTCAGTCATGAAACCATTCTAAAGGCAAAGGAGGTTTTACATCAGGTGCTAGAAATTGGAACACGTTTAATTAGATGTTAAAAAGACGATCAAAATGTCCTTGACGTTTGTAAGTAGTTATCTACGGCATCGAAAGAAAAACGTAAGATCCCAAAATTCGTGATATACTCACCGTGTGAAATTCCAACAATTGGGGATGCGATCGTTGCAACGTTAACCTGTCGCATGAATGAACTTTTCCATAAATTTGTCAGTTTTTCTGAGCTAAATAAGCAATATCTCGCAGTACAGGCAACCTCTGCCTGGCCCTCTTCCGCTCTGTCGTCTTGCACCAAGGACCAATCCAATCCTCCTACCTATGCTGTTGTGTTAAAAATTGCCGGTCCAATCTTTCATCTCCACTATTAAGGAAAGATTTTATTGATAAAATTTGTCCTGAAGCTGCAAATGATATTTCAGAGGTGAAACGTTCTTCATCAGAATGGAAAATTGTTGTAAAAAGTAAACCCGCTGCCTCCTCAATTGCTTACCAGATTAAAAAGTTCCAACCTGGCCTATTAGCCTCTGTTAAATCTCCGGCCTTCATCGGTGTAATAAAAGGCGTACCGACAGAAATGAATGAAAAATTTCTAGAAAAAATTATTCCAAAGTGTGTCAAAGCTTTGCAGTGTGGCAAGTCACGTGTCTACAAGATTTATTTTGAGCAACGGAGTGATCTCGATTCCTTTCTGAAACATTCTGTTAAGTTGGGTTATGAGAAGTTAACTGTCCAGAATTTCATATTCATACCTAGACGGTGTTTCAGATGCCACCAACAAGGACATTTTGCTGCTGATTGTAAGAACGCAGAACTGTGCTCTCCCTGTGGTTCCACGGAACACTCTTCCACCAGGGATAATCCATGTGTTTGGAACGTGTTTTGCATTACATGTAAAGAGCCTAATCACACCTGTTACAGTATCAAATGCCCTTGCAACGCTCAAACGATAAACGGGCAGCTAAGTAGATAAATGGATATTCGTTTTCTCTCTTGGAACATTAATGGTGGTCTTATAAAAAAAAAGACCTATTCTTGAAAATATACTTCATAATCATGATATTCTGTGTTTGCAGGAACATTTCCTGACCAACCACAGCCTTGGTTTACTTGACTTTAGTGCCACCTTCAAAACTTTTTCGGTTCCATCTAAACGTAGTGCTTCTAAAGGCTGAGCTTCTGGTGGTTTTGCTACTTATGTAGCATCGAATCTCAATTCTAGTATTTTCTTTTCTAGTGATAGTTTTTAGCTTTTCGAGTAGGTGAGTGCGTAATAATAAATGTGTATTTACCCACAGATTACAAAGATGATGATTCGGAGAGAGATTTCGCATTAGCAGTTAGTAAACTTAGCTCTTGTCTTCGTGATGTCCTTAAACTAAAAATCTCGTGTTTGATCGTAGGTGATTTTAATTGTGATTTAAATTGCAGGTTATCTTCAGCTTCTATCCGTGCTTCTTTACTATTAGGAATATTTGGTGATGATTTTAAAGTTCAACAGAAATCTGCTCACTTTACTTACATTCATTCTTCCTCTCGAACATCTAACCTAGAGCATGGTGTGTCGTATAGACTTGATATACTTTGTGTTGAGGTGGTTTCCAAATTTCAAGTTTCAGATTACCTTCCTATTGTTTTTAGTTTCGAACGAGAAGCTTCTCAGATTCCAGTGTTACCGGCTCATATTGTTCACCGGCATAAGTGGTATACTTGTCGCGATTGGAATAAAATTGACACATCTCAGTTCATCAAAACTTCAGATAGAATCCTAAACAATACCTGGGTTCCATTTCACCTTCTTCAAAAGTCTTCCAATAAAGACATTAATGAGATTCGATTAACTCTTGATATCTACTCCACAGAAATCTGCCATGCACTTTTGTGTGCTGAAAAAAGGGCAGTTCCTCTTAAAAAAAAATGCGTGTTGATACCCAAGTTCCCGGGTGGTCAGGAAATCTAGCGCTGTCTGAAGCTTGTGACCGTGCTAAATTTTGGTACAAATTTTAGATTACCTATGCCCCCGTCAAGGAATAGTCAATGAACTGAGAAAAGTGTAAAAAATGTTTTGCTAAGGAACTTGCCCTTCATCGGTCTGAAATACAGACACTTTATTCCGAGAAGGTCAGGAATTCACCTGATCTACTGTGGAAGCTATTACCTCGTACTGACCCGAATGACATTCCTTTGTCCGAATGGATATCCCCTTTTTCGAATGAATTTTCTGAGCCTGCTCCTGTTTTAGAGTCACAATTTTGTGACGAGCTCTGCAACTTCATTGATGAATCTCCTGACCTTGATTTTGTTGTTACTTGTGACGCTGTCATAAAAGCCATATCCCAACTTAAAAAGAAAGCGTCTTATGGGATAGATAAGGTGAGCACTCTACACATCATTAATGGAAGTTATCTATTGGTGCGTCACCTCAGCCTTCTCATGCAAATGATATTTGTGACAGGTATTGTTCCTTCCTCGTTCTGCATTGGTGATCTGACTCTGATTCCCAAAAAAGGAAAATCTGAGCTGCAATGTTTCTTTTTCCGTCCCATCACCGTCTCTACTACGATATGCAAACTTTTCGAGCTCCTTTTTCTGGATGAGTAAAGACAGAAATGTTACGTTCTCCCATATCACCTCGGTTTTCAGGCTAATCTTGGCTGTTCTCGTGCTCTTACAGCAGTTTTTACTGCCCTCGCCGACGCTGAATCTTCGGGAGAAAGTATGATCCTCTCCGGACGTGACGTTAAACGTGCGTTCGATTCCTTAATTCATTCGTCCATGCTTCTTCATATGGCAAGGCGAGGCGTAAACCCATCAGTTGTCCTTGTTCTCAGGGATTTATATAGGAATCTAAGAGTGCGTTTAAAACTCCCATCACGTTTTCCCCTGCAATCGGCTCTTCATCAATCCCAATATAATTGCATTAATTCTCGTGTGAGGCCAAACTCTTCGAATGCCTCGAATATGCTTGTGATTCCTTTGTACCCCATCCTAGTTAAGATAGGGACTAGACAGGGAGCTATCAGTTCCCCAACCCTGTTCAATAATAGTGTCCTGGATGCTCAGGCAAAGTGTTTTCCTTAAATCATTCTTGGGAGAATCGTTATGTCTCTTATTTGTTATGCTGATGACATCTTGAATCTCAGCCGTAAGATCCAGCGCGTTGGGTAGAATTTCAAAATTCCCAAAGATGAACGTTCAAAATTCGGCCTGTCTTTTAACCCTGAGGAATCCAAAGTTGTTTTTTTCAATTTGCGATATCCCTCTACTTCTCTTCTAAATCTGGACGGTTCTCTTGTTAAACCCACAAACCATATTACATACCTGGGCCTTCCAATTGGCACATTTATAAGGCACATACGTCGTTTGCTGATTTATCACGTTGAGCGTAAAATTAGCATTTCTTACGCTGGAATCGTAAAAAGCAAACTACGTTTCAACTGTTACCTTCTAGCATCCATTTACAACACCACAGCCCTTCCACATCTGCTTTACATTGCTCATATCTGGAAATTCTTTACAGTTATAGGTAAAAAGCACCTACGATCAATCTTCTTCAGATTTGCTAAATATCTTTTACATTTGCCCCCTTGGACAAGAAACCGTAAAATTATTCATTTGTATAAGCTAGCTGAACCTAATATCAGCATTAATATATCTCTATCCCGTTTTCAAAGTAAGTTTAATCACTCCTGGTCACCGATTTGTTCACAATAGTTTTTTTGTATTAATTTAATGTATGTAATGAATTTCTTTCTCTATTTTTTGTTACTTTAGTGATTACTCCGTCTATGTACCTTTGTTTTTTGACGGGCAATAAATGAATAATAACAATAATAATAATATTAGTATTAATAAATCTCTCTCCCGTTTTAAAAGAAACTTTTATCATCCTTTCGTTAGCATCATTGTTCGTATTAATGTAATGAAGAGGTTTTTTTTGTCATGTATTTGAATTTTCAATGTGTGTTTGTGTCCTTCTTTTTTTTCTTTTTGTTTTCTTTAGTGATTTCTCCGTCTATTTTACCTTTTTTTGACGGGCAATAAATGAATAATAATAATAATAACAATAATACTACTTGTGCTTGCTATATCAGGACTGAAGCCTTGTCGCTTTCCCTGGCGCTAGGAAGCTGCAGATGGTCTCATTCCAGTGGGTGTGGTCAAGGGTCAAAGGGACAATGGTTTCAAACCAGGAGGGGTCCCATCGGCGGCCGTGCTTCTGAACCCACCAATTAGTTCCATGTCGAATCTTATGGTGTTCATCCAGGATTTTGGCTGGCCTCCAGGACTTTTTTTCAGCTTCGGGGTGGTTTACATCGAAGGGCCCTAGAAACAAAAGGCTTATCAGGCTTGCGACAGGCATGGCCGAAGCAAGAGAGATGGCGGTGACGACTGATGGGTTCCAGGTCAAACTTCTGTCCGAAACGTTGTTTTATTATTTCATTCAGGACTTGGTCGCATATATTCAGTCCAAGTATATGCCTTATACACCTGTGATCGAACGAATTTAGAACTTTAGTTTCGGATATTTTATTGGCCGTATTTTGCTTTAATAAAGGAGGACTAATCTTCCTCTTCCCGGAGCGGTCGACGCTCTTGTGAAAAGACCGAGGTGGTTACTGATATGAGGGTGCTAATCTTACCAATGCTCCCACCGTTGATGTCTACGATTGAATCTAGATATTTAAATTTGACGACTATGTCTGGCAGTGATTCAGTACTAGAGATGAGTAAGGTTCATCGTTGGCCACCGCTTTTGTCTTCTCAGCACTGATCTTAAATCCCATGGGGGCAGCTACTACAGATAACTCAGGTTCTGCGTTTCTAGGGAAGAATTACTTAGCAGCAAGACATCGTCCGCGTAGTCCAAATCGGCAAAGTTGAAATCCGGAATATTGTTGCGGAAATACTAACTAATATTTTTGACGCAAAAATGCTATAGTCCTCTCAATCCTCCTATAAACTAAAAATTCAACTTTCCATTACCCTAAACCTCCCCCAATACCTCATGAGAATTTTAGCTCAATTCTCCAAACCGTTCCCGCGATGTTGCAGCCGTTCCAGCTTGGGTACACATAATGCTGTTTGACTTGCCTTGTACTTCACCGTGAAAATAAGTCCCACAGGGTCTCATAGTGCAATACATTTTTAGGCAGATAGGACGTAAAATTTTTTTTGAATATCATTATATTATTTTAATAAACTGGGCTCGCATAGTATCCTTCTGTTTTATCCGGTGACTTCACAGTGCACATACGAATATTCCAAGACAGGGGCTTATTGCGCAAAGTTTTGTAGGATGGTATACTTAACTTTGTGACCATACCTTTGCCCCCCTCTCTGAGTCCAAATGTGAAAAATATTTGGTATCTCTAATACTTCCTGACAGTGGGAAGTCGATCCCCAAAGCCGTTCCAACGATATTGCAGATGTATGATTTTGGAAACCTGGGTACATGCAGCATCTCCAGATGGTTCTTCACCACAAATATATTTTAAATTCCAAAGGGTTGAATAGTATGAAAGCTCATAGATGGTTTGAAGATCCTTCGCCAAGAAAAAAATCTTCCTCTCATCCTGTTCCCATAATCACAAAATTTGAAGTCTCCCCCTCTCGACAGTCTGAAAGTTTCAATCTGACCCCTAACTGTTCCTGGAATAATTTAGATATGTGTATAATTCAGGCAATGTGGATACATAAAGCTTCCTTGATTTACCTCCACCCCTTTACCCAAGTAAAGATTCAAGGAAAACTTGGCCCTTTGACACTCCCTGAAAGTTTCAAAGCAATCGCCTCAACCATTCCCAAGATATCGCCGATATGCTCTGTTGATAAATTGGATTTATATGTTTTTTTGAATTTCCCTCCCTACTTTACTGTTAACCAAATTTCATTTGGTTTAATAAAGCAAAAATATTTAGATGGATCGGAGACATAATTTTTTTAGGCCCCTCATCACCTAAACCTTTCTGCAGAAATTTGGGAGGCTGGAAGGGGGCTTGGGTCTTGGAGTAGTCACTGACTTTGGTTCTAATCTACTTTAGGTTGAAAAGTCTTCCATGATTCCAGTTCAAACAAGCCTCCAAGCTGCTACCTTACTACTTGAAATCTGATGGTGGAGAGATAAATGCTTGAGGAAAGATGGGACAATTTTAGTTCTGCAGTTTGTACTTTAATAACCTTTTCATAGTTTTATTTCAAGCAACGTGAAACATTCCCACTTTTCTGATACTCACCTAGTCAGTCTGCAGCTTTTACTTAGCTAGATTTGTACTGAGTAAGGACTTAAATCGGTTTCATAGAGCATTACCAAAATTCTGCAGCTTGGCAGCAACTGCTGCATCCAAAATCATAGATTTTTTTAGCCAAAATGGGAAATTTATGAACATAAGTGCCTTACTTGCTGTTAGCCTACCTAGCCTGTTTTTTTTTCAGACAGCGTTTAGACAGTAGTCGTTTTTGCATTTTGGTCAACATGGCACTCTCCCAGCTATGGCTGATACTGTAGCGATATAAAAAATAGACTGGACTTGCGTTAATTGTGGTAATAAAGATTGACCGCGTCAAATGCAATATTATACTTTAAAGCTGTGAACTTACACCTTATAAGTTCTCCGACATCGCCACTTATAGCGCTAAAGACTGTGCCATATTGAATATTATTGTTTTAAAGCTGTGGCGATTAAGATGCGCCAAATGTGGCATTGAAGTCTGGGGCCATAAATGTAATATTATGATTGAAAGTGGTGTACCGATCGCGCCACTCGCTGAAAGTGAGTAAAAAACATGCGTAGCTATAGTAGGTTAGAAATCCTCGGACAATCAATTCGGGAGCGCAACCCTGCTTCTTCGGGTTATCGCCGCGGTAATAAGCTCTAATATTAAATAGAAATCAGATTTCTGGAAGCGTCACCAATGGAGACATACAAACTAGTTGCCTGCTGTTTGATTAGATACAGATATATAAATAAAACAAACACAAGTAGAAAAGCAATAGATTTATTAAGACTTACATTTTAGGTGTACAACAATGCTTCACTCCAACTGACGACAATAGTGGCAGAGATGACAATAATGACCAAATCTCTACAATGACTGCATAATAATAATTTGAATTGCAATGCCTGAATGCCAATAATAATGATTCTGATCTACGAATGCCTCATCATAATGCCTCCATAATAACTCTGACAAAACGAATGCCTCATCATAATGCCTCCATAATAACTCTGACAAAACGAATGCCTCATCATAATGCCTCCATAATAACTCTGACAAAACGAATGACTCGAAAAACACTTTTTTTCACTATATCACACAAATCTAGCTTCTGCGCTCTACTAGCTTTTTCACGATTGGCCCAAGTCCTGTGGAGGGGGCCGCTACTTTGTAATTATGCTCGCAAACTCACTTCATTATGCTAACTCTCTATCCAATAATTTGTTTTAAATATTTCGATGATTTAAACATTGACACTGCTCTTATAACTTAAGCTTCCTGAGAAACTTTGTATCTATCATTTTTTTTTATTACCAATTATCTTAGCGAAATTCAAAACCGAATAGCGTCGTTGTTTGGCTGAGGCCAAAACGCAGTTTCTCTTTTTTGCTGATTAAGAATTTAAACTCTTGGAAACGGGATTTGAACTTAATTAGGGGAAGTCTACTTTATGTCGGAATTATCTTTAGAAAGAAGAAATTTTATCTTTTGTATTTTAAACATATCACTTGTTACTCACGGTACAATACCAGGTCCGAATGTTGCTTTCTAAATTGTATAAAAATCTCAAGAGTTTTTCCTCTGTGATGAGTCTCCTCCCAAGAGCAAGGACCAATACTTTGAAGCTAATGAGTGACGAAAAAATGGTCGGCCCATCACTATCCCAGCCTTGGACTTGGCTAGTGTTTTTGCACTGAGCCAGGATTTTGCTCATTCTTGGAGCGAGTCGCGATTTAGCTAGTTTTGCACCTAGTCACGACAAAACTCTTTTCTAGCCTGAACCAGTCCGCATCTTCAATTTAGCTCCCTTCTAATGCCATTAATTTTAATAATTTTTTTCCATAGAATAAGTTTTTCAACGAAAACTAAAGAGCTATGTTGAAAAATGCAGAAATAAATTCAAAAAATTGTCAAGTGTAAAATAACCATAGATCACCATAAATAAATAAATGAAACCCAAAATAAAATTATAATTGATAACCAGGTCAAGCTCCAAACAAACAGAGACTACCACAAAAAGGAGTAAGGCAAACACCCTCTGTGTTTTTTTTTTGTGTGGGAGCAATAGAAACACTGGGGCTGAAAAATACTGATTTTTTTGCTTTCTATTCACCTGTAAAATTGTATATTAATACGTAAGGTATTTTGAACTACCGTTTCCAGGCCATCAATAAAAAAGTTTTGTTTCATAGAGTTTTGTGTTGATTTTTCCATAAATTTTTGAAGGTGGCAATATCAGTGTTGCCTTCGAGCATTTTATACTAAAAAACTAGTTCAATAAAGCTCACAATATTTTTCAGGAATCTTCAAGAAACTAAGGAAAATGTTCAAGTTCTTCGAAGTGGAAAAATCTGTAGTGGTAGCAATTCGAAGGTTGAGTTTTTCCCGGAAGAGAATATGTCTGATTGCAAGGATAACGACACAATTATCCATGACGTATTGCCAAGTCTAATGGAAGTACAAAACAACAAAAATGCAAACACGCAGACAAGTCCCTCTGAATATGTATCTCGGACCCTATCAATTATGGATGAAATAGGATCCTTTTCTTTTGGAGATGAAGTGCATGAAAAAGAGCCAATTGTTAGTTTTCCTACTCAGGCTGAACTTGGAAAAAATGTCAGTCATAGTGGAAACGCTTTCCTGTCATATAGTGATTTTGGGGGGGAGCCCCATACTCTTCAGTTTGATGGTCAAATTAATGTTAATCATTTTGAAGAGCAAACTCACATTGACACGACTGGACCCAAAAATGATACCCATAATATATCTGAGAAATGCCAAAAAACAGGCGATAGAAGACATAATCCTAGAGCACCTTTTAGCTTCGCATCTCCAGGGTCTGAAATTAAATTACCTGTTGAGAATATTAAACGTGAAAAAGTTGGGGGTAGTAGTAGGATGAATATAGCTTTGGATAAAGGCAATTCTTTGGTAGCTTATACTACTCCAAAAAATGAAGAGAAGCAGCAAATTCAGAAAGAGCTTGAAAATTTTCAGTTCGACAACTTTCCTTATTCATATAAAGGCCCATTGATGACAAGCACTCCGTCTATCGATGCTTCTGCTGGCTATGACTTGAATACGAACACACACACAATTAACATAGATTCGAGCGATTTCTTCTCTCCGAAAAATCAGTTGAAAGTTGCTAATATTGATGGACGTTCCATTAATCCACTTACTTGTGACTTTGAACCGCTAGTGCATAGTATTGGTAGTGACCAAGAAGATAGTGGTGGGGTAATTAGAAGGCCTGAACCACTGAAATGTAATGGTAAAATTGTAGATCATGCTAGTGTCAAAGATAAAAGCTCTGACAATGTAATCTACAAACTTAATTGTGGTGAAAACATAAAAGCCAGGTACTCTAAAAATTCGAGCTCGAGAAGGCCTGGCAAAGATACTTCTGGCTATTTGAAGCCTCAAAAACACAATGAATTTTCACGCGTGTCAAGACCAAAGTCTGCAAGTGAAAGCAGTTCGGTCTTACCCCTCGATACAAGCTCTAAGTACAAGAAGAAAGCTTCTGTACCGAATTTTGGTAATAAAACAGGACCAAGTGATGCAAACTTGGAACTTTTCTCTCAACTAAATCCGAAATTTAGTCTCCCGGAAGCGCCTTGGCATCTTCAAATAGTTCATTCTTTGAGCGAGACTTGCCTGAGTTCCAGAGGAAACGAAAAAACTTGTTCTCTCACAAAACCATTAGACGTGGCAAGTAGATCTCCATACTTAACTCAAACGGGCAGCTGTCCCACCCCTATTAGCTTTTCAGAAGGTAAAAAAACTTGTTTTGAGTTGAAGAACAAAAAAAGGTTGCTCCGTCATCAAGGCTCTATATTTTCAGAACTCGAAACTGATGGTAGTGGTGTTTGCCCCAATGGCTCCAAGTTGAATAGCCGCTGGTCAAGTGTCACCAGCATGGATAGTGAAAATATGGATGATAAACTTACAATTGAGAAGAGAGACCATGGTATGTTAAATGAACTGCAGCAATATGATGTGAATCCTGTTCATTCTTTATCTTCCAAGAATGGGCCGAAGAAGGGATCGCATGCTGCAAATAAATTTGTGAACGTTGAAAGGGACCCCGTTATGAAAAATTCTGATGATTTGCTTGTTGATTTGAAACGCGTTCTCCCGGCGATTGGCAAGATAATTAAAAGTAAAGAAGAATCGTTTGAATCATCAGCTTCTATTCCTTCAAGTTTTTCACTTGGATTGCCATCATCTATCATCACGAATCCAAGAAAAAATGAATTAAGAAAAGGAGACGAACTAAGCGTTGATGCTGCTGATAGAAATAGACCGATCTATCATCTGTTTGTTGAACAGGAATTTAAGTCCAAAGGTTTGAGGAAGTTTATGGATTGGATATGCAAGTTCAACTCAGTAATGATTGATTCGATTTATACAGCACTGTTGCCAGTCAACAAATCATTTCAGGGATTGCCTGAAGAGCAACGCTATGGTTCAAAATCTCAAGAATTCACATCAATGAATCTGCCTAGCTATGAGTCACAATATATATTTATCTGTAGAATTCCATTGACCTTAAAGCTTGACTGCATGAAAGTGTATTTAGATCAAGTAATTGATAAGCCCTCTGTTCTTAGTTTAAAGGAGCTTATTAAAGAAACAAAATACTTGATAACCTACTCTATCAAATACAAGTTGATTTTTATAAATCGCATGAGTTTGATAAATTTTGAGAATGATGATGTGATGAAAGCCAGGAATATGGAAGACTTGAGTATTTATAATGATGCTTTGAGGAAATCTTTTAAAGTTTATACGAATTATCTGAAGCAGCTTGTTGCAGCCGAAGCGCAATCAACAGAATCCTTTGCCTTTTCAAGATATGTACTTGAAGACGAGTGGACGACTTATTGCCGGCAGACTGCTGTTAATGTGCCCAAAGGAAAGGTTCATGCTGGTGTTGCCTTTGCCGAGATGGCGTCGGAACTCCTAGGCGCGATCGGACCTCTGCTTTATAGAGGTTTAAAGGTGAGTTTCACCTTTAACGTTAGAAAACACTGAAACTTTAATGTTACACAAACACTTCCCTTTAACGTTAGAAAACACTGAATTATGTCTCGTTGCTATGGCATAGTGTCATACTAAAAAGGAAGCATTTGATATATTCACGATTTTAAAATAGGATGAAAATAGTTTTCTTAGCATTTCATGTAACCAATTTTTATTCAGAATACAACAAATACGTGAAAACTACAGTGTGTAATTGAAAATGTTTTATTATTATGGTATATACTCAGGGTATGTTCATGGCATAAATGTAAACACTATTTCTCATAGACAAGGTTGGTATCTCCTAACTCTTATGAAGTAAATATTGCTCATTGAGTGTAAAGAACTCAGCATTGGAATTTTAGGAAGGCAATAACTTGATTTCAAGAAAAGGATTAGTTGCGCCCTTTGGTATTTCTGTCTCAGCCCTGTCATTTTTGGGCCTCTTTACACAGGCGCTACTTTTCTGTTTGCTGTTCGCCGTCTGGGCTGTCAAGAAATTGTCCACCTGACTCATGTTATCAAGCACCTGTTTTGGTACCAAGTATCTGCTCAACTACGAGTGAATTTTCCAAGCTGAGTAGTTCAATGAGAAACAACATTAGTTTTATTATTATTATTTATTACAGAAGAAATTACAGGTTTTCTTGTCAGCAGTGACAAGGTGCTGGTACGATTGTCCATAATTGAACCAATAGAGGGACCAATGTCTCAATTTTTTTAGAGACTCATATTTTTAAAGCTGACGCTGTGCCTGGTGTCTCAGCATCGGAGGGCAAAAACACGCGGGGACGTTTTCGCACTCCGATCACTGTTAGCTCTTTAAGAGGGAATTAGAACTTTCAATTTCCAATCAAATGAGCCTCCTCTAAAGTTTACACGACCACCCCCTCCATAAAAATCTTTTATGCCCCCGGGGCATAACTTACAACCCTTGCCCCCAGGTTCTTGGGGGGGGGGGGGTCAACCCGGGTACACTGTTGTATGTTCTTTTTACTATTTTGAACAAAATTGCTGATGTAAATTTTCAAAAATCATCGGATGTATTTGGGAAATGAAGGCCTCTGGGGGTAGTTACTCTCCGATCACTTTTGACTCTTAAAAAGGGCTCTAGAACTTCCGATTTCCAATCGAATGATCCTCCTCCGAAGTTTATACAACCACTCCTTCCATAAAAAACCTATTATACTATGTATTAACAACGGACAACGTGCGTAATTTATATCCCTTGCCCTGAGGGCTGTGGGGGTTGACATACCCAACAACATAATTGCTCGATCTTTCATCCACACTTTTGACTCTTAAAAAGGGCACTAGAACTTTCAATCTCCAATCGAATGAGCTCTTTTTGATGTTTCTACCATAGCTCTTTTCCCCCACGCCCTCTTTTTACCAAATGTATCCGATCTAAATTTTGAGATATCCATTTTCTTCAATTATTTAAAAAACATATTTTTCAACCAAATAAGTTTTTTTTTTTAAAGTAAAGAAGACCATTAAATCAAAATGAACAAAAATAGATACAAATAATCTACCGAGAATACGACTACCATAAATCAATATCAATAAATAAATGAAACCCAAAACAAACAGAAATTAAAATAAATAAGAGTCAAACTCAAAACGAGCAGAAATTAATATGAGTAGGGTTCTAAACCCCAAGCTTTCTAAAAGCCAGAATATAATTTGAACTTTACTGAAAAAAATTCAAATGAATTTACTGACAAAAATCTGCATTGTCAGTTTAATATACATATGCTGATATTTATTCCTTAAAATCTTAATTGATTTTTGATTTCTTAAAGTTAGAAAAGTGAAAACATTTAAGAGAATTTTCAGTAAAATTCTTAGTGGAAAGTCCAGAACTTTCAACTACGTTGAACAAAATGGCTATCTCAAAATTTTGATTGGATGTGTTTGGGGAAAAGGTGGGCGTGATAGGGGTGTTAGTTACCCTCCAATCACTTTCGACAGTTAAAAAGGGCACTAGCCCTTTGAATTTCCAATCGAATTAGCCCTTTTTGAAGTTTCTACCAAAAAAAACTTTCTATAGACACCTTATATGCCCCCAGGGCATAACTTACAACCCTCGCCCTAAGGTCTGTGGGGGCATTGTCCTCCTCAAAAACATAATTTCTATCTGGAAATCAACTACTTTGAACAAAATGGCTATCTCAAAATTTTGATTGGATGCGTTTGGGGAAATGGTGGGCATCAAAGGGGTGTTACTTGGCTTCCAATCACTTTCGACTATTAAAAAGGGCACTAGTCGTTCCCATTTACAATGGAATGAGCCCTTTTCGAAATTTCTACGACAACTCCTTCAATACGAAGTGCCCTGGTCTAAACAAACAAACAAACAAAAAAAATAATAATAAATAAATAATCTGTTCCAACATCGTTCTTTACTTAGGCAGTGCTATTGCGCTGCCTATGAAATAGTCCAAAAATCAGGTTTAGTCCAAAGGTTATATAGTCCAAGGTGAATAGTCTAAAGATAAGGTTCCTGTGGATGGGATGGTCGTATAAGCTTTAGAGGAGGCTCAGTTGATTGTAAATTAAAAGTCCTAGTTCCTTCTTGAAGAGTCAATTGTGATTGGAGGGCAACTAGCCCCCCCCCCCCCACGGCCTCTTTTCCCGTAATACATCCGATCGAAGTTTTGAGCTGGCCAGTTTGTTCCAGATAGTCTAAAGATCATACAAAAATGCCCCCAGGGTTAATATAACCCCCTAGAGGCCGGGGGCGAGGGTTGTAAGCTACGGCCCAATGGCCCATAATGTTTGTATTCAAATTGAGTTCTATTGTCCTTTGTGAGATTCAAAAGAGATTGGGGGGCAACCAGTCCCCCCCCGCCAATTATTTCCCAAAACACTAAATAAAAACACTTTTTGTTCATACGGGTTGTGAAGAGGGTGTAGCTCAGGAATGCCTAGTAGAACGCTAATACTACTACTACTACTTCTACTTCTACTACTACTGCTACAACTACCACTACTGCCACTACTAACACTAGAAGTGCTTCCGTAGCGAGTACTATCAAGGCCAAGGATATTAAAATGAACATCTAAAAGATGTAGGGAAAGTTGACCTAAATAAAACACATTATGTACATACAGATTGTCAAAAATGCGTGTTAGTGATATTTTTGAAACGGCTTATTGTATCAAAGGAAACTTCCTTGGCATCGTGTGGGGTGTGTTCAACTGACCAAAAGGCTGCGTGCACATACTACTACTGCTATTAATACTGCTGCTGCTACTGTTACTACTACTGCTAGTACAATACTATTACTGCTAATACTGCTCCTACTACTACCACTATTACTATGATGCTAGTACCATTAAGGCTAAGCGCATGTATCTCAAGGATGTATCTCAAGAGTGGATTTGGGTATCAAATTGGAACTTTCTGAGAATGCTTAAAGGGGAAGATCAACTGACCAAAATGTAATGTGTGCACACTAATGCTAATACCACTGTTTATTGTATGAATTAGTATGAAGGAGTATTGTGGTATGAAGGAGTTTTACCCCTCCTCAGTGCTTTTCCTTTTACGCTAAAGTTTGACTGTTTGTCCCAATTTTTAAGAACGACTCCTGAAACACACGGAGTGTTTAATTGGAACATTCCGTTATTTTAAAAAGTGCTAAAAACTTTAGCGTACAGAAACAGGTGTTGAGGAGGGGGATAACTTCTTCAAATAGAATAGAATATGATCTATTGCCTAAAATAGCACAGAAGCTAGCATAAGCACCTCAGAACAATTACAATGATAAAACAGAAGTTAAATATAAAACAAAAAGTTAAATAAATTAATAAAATTAAAACAAAATAGGGGACGAAAGATTTTTTTACCTCATGGTCAACATTTGAGGATACAAGTTAATTTGGGTATTTGGAGCTCTACGAGCATTGAGTCTTGTATTAGGAAGGATGGGGGATTTTCTTTGAAGGGGGGTGGGGGGAGAGAAATAACGCCGATGATAGTCAGAACTAAGGCACTTCTGACCAAAGTTCATGGTAAGGATGTGACGTCGTGATTCGAATGTAGTAAGTTCAAGTCTAGCCAAATCTTCATCGTATGTAGTATTGCTCTTTTTTGAATACTTTCAATTTTAGAACATTGGTCTTTGTTCAACCCGGGGTGCTAGACAGGGCAAGCATTTTCAAGACAGGGTATTATACAAGAACAATAAAATATTTTAAGACTCTGGATTGATATGGAGAACCGTTTAAGAAGGGAGAAAGATTTAAGGAGAAAACAACCATATTTAAATAAGTGGAAAGTGTGGGAATTCCATTCAAGGTCATTGTCCAACTGCACACCAAGCAGTTTAACCATATTTAAATTTGGTATGCAAAGGTAATTATTGATAGGGGTGCATTTTCAGCCAGGGGATTCAACCAGGCACGTACGCAGGGGGGGGGGGGAGGCCCAGGAAATCTCATGATTCTTTTTTTATTTTCCCGTAATTTTATGATACTTCTCATAGAATATGGATAGTGGCTATTTACTCGTCTAGACATAATAGTCAGGGTGCCGGAAGTAAAAAATGGGACATATACCCCGACGGAAAAAGGTATCGATGAAAATGGGCCTACCCCCCCCCCTAAATCGACCTTGCTGATTCGATAAATAACAACGGCACATTCGTACGAGGCGGCAAACACCACGAAACTTAGGGTTTCACAACTTGTGTATGGCTCCTCAGTGGACCTTGTTGTTCCAGTGAGTCTGATGCGCCTTTTTTTGCAACCCGAGTATCAACGACTAAAGCAGCAGTATCCAAGATGCCCGGAAGCCAAGGAATGTCTTTTCAACCACAACACACTAACTTTTTTATTTACTGTAACGGTAAATCTCAGACAAAAACCTAGCGAAGCTCTACGCATATGTCATTGCAGACAAAGAGTTTATTAACCAAAGTATTACGAATTACTTAAAACAGAAATCCGAATAAATGATCACGTGAAAAACCCATCGGATTACTAAAGCAGCCCACTACCCATCGTCCCTTCAAATCAACAACTCCCATGCTGAATAACTATTCCTTTTCAGAACTAAACTCCCTTTCGCAACATTTTCTACAACAGGAGCACAAAATATCGCAGCCCCTAGCTGCACAGGGCCATTTTTGTCCACAGTTTTTATACTTGCAGTACGGTGAAACTTTCTAAATGGTAGATGGCTAGGCTACAAGAGTCGATCTCTTGAATAAAACTTTTCTGTCTTTTAACTCCCACCCAAACTCTAAGGGAGAAAAGTAGATGGGACTAGGCACAAGCGCCTGTAGCATCACAGACCATTGAAAAGTACATCTTTTGACGTGGAACTTGAACGAGTCGTCTGTTGGAGGTAGGTTCTTCAGTGTTTTACGACGTGGAAACAAGTGAACTCGCAGATCGTTCAAACAGTCAAAGTTTTCGTTTTTTCCGTACGACGCGATCAAAATGTCCCGACTTCGCAATTTCATCCTTGAGTTCAGTGGCCTCTTGTATGTCTCTTGAAACCCTGTCAGTCACAGCCGAAATTTGGGTTAACCAGGGCATTGCTGCTTTCAGTATCGTTTTCTTACCTTTTGAATTGAAGTAGTTCACTGTATCACAGCCGGTGAAACAATGCAAAAATGTGACAGAGTTCGCTAAAGACGGAGGGAGTCCATTTGCCAGGTCCGTGACAGAAATAGCTTTGTCCTTGAAGCAAGCCCAGATGTTTGGTGTTGCACTGGTTTGTGCCTCAATTTTAGAAAAAAGACTGAAGCAAGATAACTATGATATCGGTGTCATTGGCATCGATAATCACGTCTGAACATCCAGTTTTAACACAGAACGCTGCGTGAAGGACAACACGAGTGTCTGCTTTCTCGCGAGTGCAGCTCAAGTCAGCCGTAAAACTGCTGCTTCCGTCAGCACTACTCTCTGGTTGTGTATAATGATTCTAGTTAACATATTATCCAAGGGGAGAACCTTTGTCATCAAGTCTTTCCTCTTTTTCCTTCTTTTTTCCAACTTAAAAGAAAAAAATGTCAATATTCTCCATGCTAAAACGCAATGCGTAAATCTTTTGAAATTGCCCCTATGAATTGCCAAATAAGTTGTTCTATAGATAGCGTTCATCACGGTCACTGTTAATTCCGTTTATTTAATGAGCAGTGGCGAAAATACCGTTTTTTTTTAATGAGCAGTGGCGAAAATACAAAATATGCACGGAATTGAAAAGAAATGAAATGGATATAAAAACCTAACCTAATCTATACTATATACTCTGTATATATACTCTGGGTACATACTCTCTATGTATATGTATATTTATAGCAAGCTTTTGTATTTTCTCCACTGTTGTAAATGTTGTATTAATATTTTGAATTTCCACCACTGCTCAGTAAAATTAAAAAAACGGAATTAACAATGACCGGGATGAACGCTATCTCTAGAACAATTTATTTGGTAATTCATAGCAGCAATTTCAAAAGATTTACGCATTGCGTTTTAGCATGGAGAATATTATAATTTTTTTTCTTTTAAGCTGGAAAAAGAAGGATTTTTAGAGGAAAGACTTGATGATAAAGATTCTCCCCTTGGATAATATGTTAACTAGGATCATTACACATATTTTAAAGCAAGAATATTTTTCTTAACATGTCTCTTTACCAGAAGTCACAATTCTAAATTTATACCCAGGGCTTTAATTTGGGGCCCAACATTGCATCATCTAGCAAGCCTGTAGGCAATGAAATGATTAAAAAAATAAGATTGTGTACCTTAGTAAGCCTGGGTAGGCTTAGTAGGCAAAAGAACTGGGATGAACTTAGTAACCACAAGAACAGCCCTCTTCCTGTAGCCTAGGCTACACCACTGGCTATACAGACATGCAAATACACGTAAAAGGGAGTAACTTACAATGACTGTCACTTCATACAGAACCATTGGATTAACAATCTGCCAAAAATTTCAGGTTTCCACACAAAGTGTTGCTATAGCATTACCAATCTGTATTAATTCTTCTGTTTCTTCTTTGTAACGCAATACAAAAAAGACAAAAAGTTGAAGTGACGCTTGGGATTTTTGCGGTTTCAGCTCATAGCACATCGATAGATGTCAATTTCCGGAAACCTTTCGGTTAAATTTAGGAATCTTTGGTTTGCCGACTCATACGAAAGTGCCGTTCACATATTCAGCTTTGGCGTTTTTCAGTCTAACTATGATGTAATTTTCATAAAAACCTTTTTCCATCGTACCCCCGATTAGAAATAAGCGAGATAGCCTGGCTTGGCGCCCTAACTATAATGTGTTAACCGTTTTCGATGATTTTTCGCCTGTAATTACCCGATTGGGTCACCAGCATAGTATTAATCCATTTCGTGTCCAACTTATCACCCTCTGTCAAGCAATCTTTGAGCTAACTGTTAGTTTTGAAAGATCATCTGTTCGTAGATGGTCCTTCTCTAGGGGATGAAGCGGCCATTCTTGCAATTAGACACAGGGCTTTTCAGTTGACAGTCTTAAACCAAATGTTGCTAAAGATAGGACAAGTGTGAAAATTTCGAAAAAACTGGAGTGTTCTTCAGCTTTGGGGCAAAAAAAGACGAATTAGTGAGCTTAACTCGGAAAAAAGTAGCAATAGTGATCAGCTGAACAGTGCCGTTGCGACCAAACCTTCAGCTCAAGAACCAATACCAAGTGATGAGGTAGTAGCAGACAAACGTGATAAAATAAACATTGACATTTAAATCTTTTTTGAAAGAAGAAGTTTGGTTTCCGATGAACCAAAGTATAATTTACTAAAAAGGCATTTTTACCAAACAAGGAATATCCTTTCCCAGTTTATGTCACAGGCTCAAAAACAAGGAAGTTTCAAGTTAACTGGATTGATAAGTACGCTTGGCTAGTATTTTCTTCAGTGAAAAAAGGGTATTTCTGCAAATATTGTGCTTTGTTTGCTTGGGATCAAGCCGGAAGGGGGTCTCACTAAAATTAGGGCAGCTTGTCATGGAGCCTCGCGTTAATTGGATAAACGCCCCGAAAGACAACATCAGTCAAATTCCTACCATAAAGACGCTGTTGTTTGGGGGGAAAGTTTTCTAGCAACAGTGAGCAGAAAAAAATCCTCTATAGTGGAAGTCCTGAATACTCAGAAAAGAGATTAAATAGAAATAAACAGAAAACGGCTTCATCTCATTATAGAAACAATACTGTTGTGTGGAGGGCGAAGATTTGCACTGCGTAGGGACGAGGATTCGGGGAAATTGACCTTTGTACAGCCTGTAAAAACGATGGAAATTTTAGGGCCTTGCTACGCTATCGGATGAAAGACGATCCAATAATGAAAGATATGTTTGACAAAAGTGCGGGCAATGCCCAATACTGCAGCCCCACAATTCAGAACGAACTAGTTAATATTTGTGAACAGCTCATTACTGCAAAGACTGTTTATCAAGTGAAATCGGCGTTTTTTCACCAGCCTGGCGGATGAGACAACCGACATATCAAGGTGGGAACAGGTGGCTCTAGGGCTTCGATTTTTGGACAGCAAAACTTTTCAGATCAGGGAAGGCTTTGTCAAGTTTGCTGTTGTTGAAGACTTGCAAGGTGAAAGCCTCGATTAATTTATCCTAAGTCGAATGGAGAAATTTGATCTCGATATGAAACTATGCAGAGGACAAGGGTATGATGGAGCTACAAACATGAGTGGCCATTTGCCAGGAGCACAGGCTTTTATCTTGAACAAATATCCACTCGCCAAGTATGTTCACTGTGTCGCCCACTCCTTGAACTTGGTATTGACGGACTCGAGCAAGATTCCTGATATCAAGAACTGTATGATGGTTATTCGTGAAACAGTTAATTTCTTTCACTTCAGTGCCAAGCGAAGCGCTGTCTTAAAAACTTACACTGAATCTGAAAAAAGTGTGTGAAATTCGATGGGTCGAAAGACACTATGTGATACAGATATCAAAGCAGTTAATTGTTCCAATCTTTAAGGCTCTAGAAGACATAGAGACAGATGGGGACTCCGTGGCATCGTCAGGAGCCAGAAGTCTGCTCAATAACATCCTGAGCTTGGACTATATATTGACCCTTATTGTGATGGATTTTCTTCTGGGGTACACACTGAACTTGTCTAAGCTGGTGCTGTCAGAAAACATCAATATGTCTATGCGTAGTCAGTGTGTCGAAAATGTGACAAAAATGTTTCAAGATACACGAAATAAGGCGAAGGAGAAGTTCGGTCACCTGTTTTTGGAAGTCCCGTGCATATGCCAAGAACTGGAAATTACCATTGCCATGCCACGAAAGGGAAATGTCGTCAACATCCCACATGATATCCCGGCGTACATAGAATTTTGCTATCGAGTTTCCCTTTTCATCCCATTTGTGGACCAACTCATACTTTGTGCTTTGTGAATCGAATCTCGATTCACAAAGCACAAAGTTACTCTGAAAGGCCTCAGCCGAATCCTGCCATCTTTTGTCGTAAAAGAGCCTATTGGCGATGTTAAAGAACTGATCAAGTTATATATGCCTCAGATCTAAAAAGCTCGGAGTCCGCTATCAAAGCTGAGCTTCAACTATGGCAGGCTAAGTGGCTGAAAGTAACTCCCTGTCTTTTTCCAAAAACGGCAGTGCAGAGCCTGCCTGAGTGAGCGAGGCATATTTCCCAACGTCCATATGTTACTCCGCATTTTCTGTGTCATTCCCACTTCTACAGCATGTGTTGAGAGGTCATTTTCTTCAATTAATTAAAAAAAACTTTTTCCACAAAATAAGTTTTTCAAAGAAAAGTAAAGAACTCCATTAAACCAAAAATGAGCAAAAATAAAATCAAATAATCTACTAAGCGTGAAACTACCACAAATCAGCATCGATAAATAAATGAATAAATGAACCCAAAACGAGCAGAAATTACAATAGATAATTAAGTCAAACTCAAAAGGAACAGTAATTAGTTTGAGTTGGGCTCAAAAGCCCTATGCCTTCCAAGGCCAGAACATAATTTGCACTTTACTGAAAAAATACAAAAGGTTTTAATTTTATAACTTTAGTAAATCAAATAATATTAACATTTTGATTACTAAATATAAGTAGGTGTATATTAAACTGACAATGCACATTCATTTATATTTTTTTTTCAGTAAAGGGCAAATTATGTTCTGGTCTTGGGAAGGCATAGGGGTTTTGAGTTCTACTCATGTTAATTTCTGCTCGTTTTGAGTTTGACTTGGTTATTTATTGTAATTTCTAATCGTTTTCGGTTTCATTTATTTATCGATGCTGATGTGTGGTAGTTTCACGCTAGGTGGGTTATTCGATTTTATTTTTCCTAATTTTTGGTTTAATGGAGTTCTTTACTTTTCTTTGAGAAACATATTTTGTGGAAAATGTTTTTTAATTAATTTCTGCTCGTTTTATATTGACATAGTCTTTTCAGGAAAAAAGAAAATAATTCTTTAAATCTTTTCGTTTTTTTTCAGACTTTATAGTTTGACCTGCTATTTGTATGCTGGAGAACAATTTTCATCAATTTTTAATAACATGCACCCTTTAAAAATCTGGATACAAATAGTACTGTTTAATTTACTTTCATACCTCATCTAATCGTCCTGAAATGGAAAACTTGATACCATTTGGAAAAAAAAATTTCTTTACTTTCTTTGATAGCTTGGATACACTTACGCTATTTTGATTGGGTTAAATTTTAAGAGCAGAAGTAACCCCGAAAGTTTGAACGTAATACCCTCAGTCGTTTTTGGGATACTGCTGAGATGCCTTATTGGGAATTAGCATTAACACAGTGCATTTTGATTTAATCTTAAGGTAACATTTAGTTTTTAAACATAATGGGCAACTGGGAGGGCTCGCGTGGGAGGGGGACTAGTTTCCCTCCTATCACTTTCGACTATTAAAAAGGGCATTAGCCCTTTCTATTTTCAATCGAATGAGCCCTTTTTTTTCCTAAGACAACTCCTTCAATACAAAGTGCCCTGGTTTAAAAAAAAAGAAATCATAATAATACATTGTACCCACATCAATCTTTACTATAAAAATGTCAAGCGTTCCAATCACTTTGACAATTAAACAAGGTAATAGCTCTTTCAATTTCCAATCGAATGAACACGTTTTGAGTTTCTACGACAACGCTTTCTATAAACACCTTATATGCCCCCAGGGCATAAATTACAGCCCTTGCCCTGAGGGCTCCGATGGGGTTGTCATCCTCAAAGACCTAATTTCTAAAGCTCTTAACTACATTAAACAAAATAGCTATCTAAACATTTTGATTGGATGTGTTTGGGGAAAAGGTGAGCTTGAGAGAGGGGGGGGGGGGGGTTAGTTGTCCTCAAATCACTTTCGACTATTAAAAAGGGCATTAGCCCTTTGAATTTTCAATCGAATGAGCCCTTTTTCAAGTTTTTGCTACAAAGCTTGCAATAAAAACCTATATGCCCCAGGGCATAACTTACAACCCTTACCCTGAGTACTATGGAGGGAGTGTCATCCTCTTAGATATAATTTCTGGACCTTTCAACTACTTTGAACAAAATGGCTATCTCAAAATATTGATTAGTTGTCTTTGAATAAAGGGTGGGTGTGGAAGGGGTGTTAGTTGTCTTCCAATCTTTTTCGACTATTAAAAAGGGCACTAGCCATTTCAATTTCCAATCAAATGGGCCCTTTTTGAAGTTTCTACGACAAATCTTTCTATGAAAACTTTATTGGTCCCCTGGGCATAACTCAAAACCCTTGCCATGCCGGCTGTTGGGGTGTTGTCATCCTCAAAGACCTAGTTTATATAACTTTCAACTACGTTGAACAAAATGGCTATCTCAAAATTTTTATTGGTTGTGTTTGGGAAAAAGGTGGGCGTGAGAGAGGAGTTAGTTGCCCTCCAATCATTTTTGACTATTAAAAAGGGCACTAGGCCTATGAATTTCCAATCGAACGAACCCTTTTTAAAGTTTCTGCGACAACGTTTTCTATTAAACCTTATATGCCCCTTGGGCATAACTTGCAACCCTTGCCCTGAAGGCTGTGGGGGAGTGTCCTCCTCAAAAATATAATTTCTATCTGGAAATCAACTACGCTGAACAAAATGGATATCTAAAAATTTTGATTGGATGTTTTGGGGAAATGGTGGGCGTGGAAGGGGCATTAGTTGCCTTCCAATCACTTTCGACTATTAAAAAGGGCACAAGCCATTCCAATTTCCAATCGAATGAGCCTTTTTTGTAGTTTCTATGACAACTCCTTCGATACGAAGTGCCCTGGTATAAAAAAAATACATTGTGCCAACATCGTTCTTTACTTAGGCAGCGCGATTGCGCTGCCCATGATGAAAAGGCTAAAAACCTATCTCCGCAGCCGAATGGATGAAGGCCAACTAAATGGGTTGACACTTTTGAATGTCCATCGAGATGCTTCTGTATCAGTGGATGAGATTCTGGAAAAGTTTGCTTTTAGCTCTGCTCGTAGGTTGTAATTTGCAATATAGGGCGAGTCTCTATTTCTTGATGTGTGTGCTTTTGATTTTGTAGATGTTACGTAACATAATGTGCCTTTTATCTTCTGTTTTGAAGGATTTGGGCCTCCCAAATCAAATTCATGCGTACGTGCATGACTTCAGCAGTATAGAAGCCCAAAAGTTGCGCAGATTTTCAATGCGTATCAATAGTAATTCCCCTTCCCATCTACTTTCAGGACCAAGGGACCCTCAGTTTACACAAAAAATTAAGGAAAAGAGTTTTTTCCAATAAAATGGGAAATTATGATATGTTCACAATCAAGGCTGTCTAGATGATGTTGGTCAGGATGGCTTCAGCTGTATAGAAGCCCAAAAGTTGCGCAGATTTCTAATGTGTGTAAATAGTAATCCCTCTCCCCATTCAATTTCAGGGTCAAGGGAACCTCAGTTTAGGTATACAAATCTGGTTGTATTGATTCGTGCCGTCCCCTTTTTTAAGATAAAAAAACGAAACCTTTTGCGGTAAGAATACGGTTTTGTCCCAGTATTTGAGCAACAGAAAAGTTTTTGTTGCCAAAATGTTCAGAAAAATTCGCTTAATAACTTATCGAAAATTGGCACTGCAAAAATACCCCTTTTTTCAAAGAAAGGTGGGAGATCTCGAATCTAATTTTCTTTTGCAATATTTTTTGGATTGAAAGGTCGTTCCCTATTAATTCAAGTCCGGGGAGATCGAAAAAAACATCGGAAATAGAGAATCTCTTTGCTTAGTACCCCATTTCCACTCTAGGCGACTTCAGAAAGTGTCCACCCAAGCTAAGCCAGAGAGGGATGACAGATCAGAATCTTAATTTGTGCAGTATTTGGTAGGCTGAAAGATCGTTTCCAATTAATTCAAATCCAGGGAGGCTGAAAATGACATCAGAAATGAAAAACTCCATCACTTAGTACCCCATTTACACCCTAGGTGAGGTCAGAAGGAGAAAAAATACCACTTGTGGTAATATAGTATTAAAATACATAATTAGAAAAATGGGGTACAAATTGATGGTCTCCCCGGACTTAAATTAACAGGAAACGACCTTTCAATTATATATCTTCAATTATGTGTTATACTATTATAATATCACAAATGATATTTGTACCCCTTCTTACCTTATCTAGAGTGGAAATGGGGTGCTAAGTGATGGAAGTTTTCAGTTATGATGTCATTTTCGGTCATCCCGGACTTAAGTAATATGAAATGACCTTTCAATCCAGAAAATATTGTATAAATTTAAATACGAGATCCCGCCCCCCCCCCGCCTTTCCCCTCTTCTCCCTGAAAAAGGGGGTATTTCTGCAAGGGCATTTTGGCCTGTTTTGGATATATTACTAAGCAGATTTTTTGAACATTTTGGTACCAAAAACAATTTTGTTGCTCAAAAGCCGAGACTTGACCTTTTTTTGTAGTTTTACTGGACCAAGGTAAATGAACTGCATTTATCTAAAACCAAACGGTTGACGTGGGGTGAAACAGGTTAAAAAAAATACATACATATAACGTCATTTAAATTCACTATAATAAGAACGAAAGATAAAAAGAGAGAAAAGAAAAGAGAGAAAAATAAATAAATAAAGAATAATAATAATACTACAAGGACAGCAACTACATACCATATTCATGTTGTGGGGTCGCACTCACAAACCAACAAGCAATTACAACTTAATTTAAATTAAATCAAATCAAGTCACCTCCAAAACAAACAAAACTAGAATTCATACTTACTTAATAATTTTTCTTTCAATTTTGCTTTAAAACCACTAAAATTTTCTAGTTTCTTCATGTATACCCTTTATAAAAAAAGAAAACGTGGACCTGGCAGACACTATAGGTGACGTATAATAATAATTTTTACCCCTAGTATTTTGGTTATGTATATTCCATCGGCTGTAAAACCAACCATTAAAACACTCCGGCAGCTGCTTCATAAAATATATAAAAATGATGAAGACCCACCGCTGGCAATATTCTAAAATCCCTATAGACTTCTCGAACTGATTCTCTTTCTGATTTTTCTGATAATACTCTAAAAGACTTGTTTTGGAATAATTCGCACAGGATTAAAAATTGAACAAAATGTACCCAAGCATACAGAAGAACAATAAAAAATGTAGGGATGGATTAACGAAAAATAGAGAAACCTAAGTATATTAGTTGGGAACATGTATTTAAGTTTATGAATTATCACCAAACTACGCGCTAAAATCCGGGTTAAAGTTTCAATAGGGGATTGAAAACTGAGAGTCTCATCTATAATAATGCCAAGATACTTTACTGCCTTTTGACGAGCAATCATGCCATCTTCATATGCTAATTGCTGTATCCATGGATAATAATTCGATGTCCTCGAAAGTATAAGAAAATTACTCTTAGAGGGGTTCACCTTTAGCTGATTCACTCTCAGCCATCTTGAAACCTCATTTAGCGATTCTCGTACACTCTCTAGCAGCAATCTCTCTGAATTTGCGATCACCACTAAAGAAGTATCATCAGCAAACATAGGCACTGTAGCTGCGCTATCCTTTTTAAGGATCTCACACATTCTTGTTTCCAGTTTACTTACAGACAGTGGAAGATCATTCACAAAAATTAAATATAATAAGGGTCCCAGTACCAAACCCTGTGGAACTCCGCACTCAATACAACTTTCATTAGAACCCATATTACCAGTTTGAACATATTGTTTTCTACAAGACAAAAAAGAACGTAAAAACGAAAGAGCTGGACCCCTAATCCCATAAATTTCACACTTCATTAACAGAATATCATGACTGACCGTATCAAAAGCCTTTACAATGTCTAATAAATACAATAAATACAGTAGTGCGATGTTGACGGAATCCAAATTGTGTAGGAGTAAATATTCTCTGGTCTTCCAGATACTGATAAATTCTGACCGAAAAGCATTTTTCTAGTATCCTAGACATAATGGGTATCACCAGTATTCCCTCATTTATGTATTGGTATTACTTTTGCTGATTTAAAACAACTCGGAAACACTCCCTCTTTTAAACACTGATTATTTATGAAACAAAAGTTTGAGCAATCACTTCCCAAAATGTTTTCATTACTCTAATTGAAACAATATCAGAGCCAGGAGCGGTAGCTTTCATACCATAAACAATGTTTAGAACTTCAGATTCTTGAACTGGGATTAGATTTAAAGAGATTTCCATCTCCTTATGAAGGTAATTTTGAAAAGCCTGGTCACCTGGTTTGCTTATAATCGACTCTTTCCTTCTCCATCCAACTGTCGAAAAATGGTTAGCAAATTCTTCACAAATTTCCTCTGGATTTGTAAGACTGGTTCCATCTTTATGGAATATTTCCTGAGAGATTCCTCCAGATGATTGTCCTAAAGTGCTTCTTATCACATTCCATGTGTTTTCGACAGATTTTTCCAGATGCTTTTTCAAATTCTATTTTATAATAATCTTGTCTAGCTCTTCGCAGGAGTCTGTTTAGGGCATTACGATAACTCTTATAAATTTGCTCATTTATATCGCAGGGATGATGTACCTTTTTCTCATACAAATTTTTCTTCTTAATTATCAATCTCAATAAACTTGGAGTAATCCAAGGCTTCTTTGAAGGCTTTCCTCCATTGTTGTTAACATTCTTAGATCATTTTTCCAGGGATTGCTTAATTGTTTGGTAAAAGACTCTAAACTTAGAGTCAATATCCGCAGAGACTGAAAACTCTGTATTCCAATCCTTATTGGCTAGCTCATTTCTACATTTCAGAAGTGCATCTTTATCGAGTAACATCCTCAGCTTGAGACTGCTCTTCTTTGTGGAGTTTTTATTATCAACACATACCGAGTAACTTGCAAATACACCAAAATGATAATCTTACTATTACTAATATTACTATTACTAATATTAGCAAGGAATAAATTAAGTTTAATAAAAGGCGATCAAGTATTACTTTTAAGTATAGTTTCTCAAGAAAAAGTAAAAATTATAACCTAAAATTAATCAAATTAAAACGAACAGAAATTACTATCAATGAATAAATGAAACCGACAACGTAGAGAAATCAGAATGAAAAATGACATCAAAGGAGAAAATAAAAGATGCTACTGTTGATCAATAAATGAATCCTAAAACGAACAGAAATTTAAATGAAAAATATAGTCAAACATAAAACAAACATAAATTATCACAAATAGGAATAGGTCCACCTCCCCCTAAACCTTCAAAAGGCCGAAGCGTCATTTGCAGTTTCGCTTATTGCTCTTTTAATTTTCGTTTATTTTAGGATTCATTTAGTCGAAGCCCACGAAGCTTCCATGAGTTTTAACCCCCCCCCCCCCCTCACACACACAAACACACACTCACTTTGTGTACGTGGCAAGTGACAAAGCCTTTGCTGTTTAAAAACAAATATACGATTTAACAAGGGTCAGCCGAAGTAGGGTTAGAAGCATCCCCAATATCTACTAATCTCGCCATTAGATATTGCTACCCTTCTCCCTTTTAACGTTTACCAGTTTAGAAGCTATTCGAGTAAAAGCTCATTTTTGGGTTAATATCGTTGAAAACCAAGTTTTACCTTTTTTCATTGAATAGTGATTGTTTTTTAAATACATGTCACCAACAGGCCTGTTGTAGCAAAATATTTTCCATCGTTGTGTGTTACTTTCTGAGCCAAAAATTTACTCTTGAACAAAATATTTTCTTTTTATGTTTCTTTTTTTTCATTTTCGTTATATATTTTTTTAGGCGAGCTAAAGGGGTAATAGCTGCTTAAGTAACATACTTAAGAATTATTATTACTAATCTTTTTTTAATCTTACAAATTTTCATACTCTAAAAGTAATTCTTTCTTTAAGTTTTAGGGTGAATCGGGGAAAGTCCGACACCTTAACATGTTTTTTTTTGTTAAATTGACTCTCAAGATTTTTTTTATGAGTATCTCATATCATCTTCTATCAACCTTTTTTTTTTACAGCAGTTTCCCGTATTATTCACTTTCTGATTTTCCCATATACTGTGCTTGTAACCCATCACCAGGTCTCTAAGTTGGTGCAGTCTGCTATGTTGGACTTACCCCAGCTTTGGGGGAAGTACAACATATCCTACTAGCTTTTTTCAACAATATGTCAAAAATAATATGACTTCACCATCTTAAAAGGCATCAAGAAATCAGTATAAGTCCATGAGCAAACAATTTTTATGTGAAACTCACTGACTGGCATCAAAAGGCCAGACCATACTTTTTTCTGCTGCTGTGGGGTAACTCCGACAGTGTCGGACTTACCCAACAGATAAACGTTACAAGTATCATAGCCGAGGTGCACAAATCACTGAATGTAAATGGTTGCTTGTATTTAAAAAAAAGAAAAACATATCACACAAATTATGGTTTGACTTCAGATACAAAAAGTTAGTCATATATGTTGTAGCTTACGTGTATGGGCATAAGGAAAAGATCTACTGACGCTTGCCAGTAACTGCCTTGTGCGATACAATAACCTGACGGATTTGGGGTATTTCAAATGGTCCGGTTCCCACTAAGTTTACTTGTCCTGCAAAAATGTATTTGTCATCCACAGTATCGATATCTTCTTTCTTTGGCCAATTGAAAGAGTAGGTGGCAAGGCTCAAGCAGTGAAGAAACTTGAGCTTAACTTTTCCCTCGTCAGGAAAGTCTAGAACCCTTCCTATGTACCAACCTTGTTCGTCATTCCTGGCATCGTATCTAACTGCATAGTGCTCATTTAGCTTGGGAACAATGTTTTTGCTTACTGGGTGTCTCCTTGTCATCACTGTCACTTTCTTGAATAGTATCTTGAATACTCTGATCATTCTCATAAGAGCCAAGTTCAAGGCTGATGTCTGATTCGCTATCACCCGTATCTCTATTGGCTTCCCTCTTAGGAAGAACTTTTTTTTTTCGATTTTATACCCTTCCCATCTGAACTTTTCTTCTTCCCTTTGCCTTTTGCTTTCAGATTTTCTTCCCTCTTAAGCACCTCTAGATGTTCTTTTGATGTTATCACTTCTGCCTCTCTTGCAATTTTCTTCCGTTTTTCTATTCCTGAAACTGATTGTAGGTCGGGCCGCTTGATTGAGTCAAGAAGAATCTCTTCAAAAGTTTTTGATTGGTTGCCAAGCAACTTCCTTGGACTAAAGGTAACAGCAAAGGTAATTATTTCTAGTACAGTGTTGACGGTGGTTGTGACTTCAGATGTGCCTGAATTTTCCTCTTGCTCCTTTTTCATTTGTGCATAGCGTCTCAACTTGGTAGGTTCAAACTTGGTATGGTCAATTACGGATGGGCTTACTCTCATTGGAACACTCAGATCGAAGATTCCAGTTGCTTTGAACGACTTTTCGATCAGACTAGGAGTGAGATAGGTGTCCCATACCTTCGATAAGAGACATACAAAATTCTTCTTTGACAGAATGTTGCCAGGGTGATCCCTCTGCCATTGCGAGAGATCATAAGACACTTTCATTCCCTTGAAAACCGCTTTATCGAGAGGTTGAAGCATGTGGGATGCATGTGGAGGTAGCTTGAGAATTGTCACGTTATTTTCGTTTACAAGTTTCGCAAGAGCAAGAGAAAGATGTGAGCCATGTCCATCTAAGATGAGAAGTGCTTTTCCCTTTACATGAGGAAGAAACTGGAATTCAAACCAGTTCATAAAGAGATCAGACGTCATCCACCCTTTATTGGTAGATGAGTAAGATACACCAGGGTAAGCTCCGTCTACAGGTATCCATGAGGTCCAGGTATTCTTTGCAGAGAAAACTATTAAAGGTTGGAGTTTTTCTCCGTTTGCACTGATACAAGCCAAGAAAGTTGTATTTTCACATCCATTACCGCCTGTTCTACGAGTGACTGTTGAGCCTTTGGCTCCAGCAACTTTCGTGTTGCCAGGATCCCTGCAGAAAGATGTTTCATCCAAATTGAACCAGCATTGGGGCTTGTCAAGAATATCCATCGCCGTGGTAGTTTCATACAACAGCTCATAAAAACCATACATTATGAAGGGGTCAGGTTGCTCCAAATGTCTTTTGTTTTCTAACCTTTCTGGTTTCTTTAGTGAAATTTTGTTTCGGCACTTGAACCCCACCCACCAGTCATGACCAGGTCGGTTGTCCTTAAATCTTGTTGGAACTTTGTTCTTGATGAGATAGTCTTGGACTTGGTCAAAAAATTCCTGCTTGCTGAGACCTATGCCCCACTTTTCAAGTATTCGGAGACCCTGAGCCATATCCTTTTCTATTTCAGCAGGAATTTCTTGGCTCTTCCCTCCACCATAAACTGGTTTTTTGACTTGTGTCTTCTTCATAAGATGGTCATGCAAGGTAGTGTGCAGTATTTGAAATACTTTCAAAGCCTGTAGCATAGACATTCTCTTTGAAGATATCTTTGCTAGCGCGTTTTGTAGCTGAGTTGCATCATATGTTCCTCCAACCCCGCGTTGTGTTTTCCGAACATAATTTCTAGGCCTCTAGAAAAGACAAAGGAATATTCGAAAACCTGTCACAAGCAGGTGGGCAAAAAATTCCAAAACTGCCAGTAGCAGAATTCCAAAAGCTGCCAACACTTTAGCAGCAAAATCCGTGTTTTGACAGCTTTTCTTTGAGCAAAAAGTATTTCTATAGGTAAAATTTGCAGAAAAGTAACAAATGTAACTTAGTATAGCTTGTGGTTAGAAATATCAATAGTTTTCTGAATCATTTAATCATATTAAAGTACTGTCTCATATTTACTCTAATACTGCTAATGGTGTATAATATTCAAAGTCTCAAGTATACAGTATATAGCTTACTGCTGATAGTTTATGGATTGAGTTGTACACTCAAATGATATTGGTATTATAAAAATAATACACACCCAACTGCATTCTTTATATTCATTGATCACTGTACTACAACTATAAAAAGGTCAGTATACTTTTACCAAGTAAGTACTTTTACTCAGTAATTCAATGATCTATGTCTGGTTTTGATGTGTAGTAAATATTTGAGACATAAACTTTTCAAAACAGTGAAAAAAATATGTCAAGTCAATTGAAAGTAATAGTTACTAGGGGTGGATTGTCATCCGTGATGATTCACTAGGTGTGGCAACCCTGAAAGAAAAAGGATTTTTGGAGAACCAAGTTTGAGAAAGTTTATGAGACAGATTTTGGGGGGAATCCCAAAAAATTCAGGGATAGTGGAAGCACTGGTATTTTTGAAAAAATCTGCCAACAAATTTTACTAGGCCATGAAAACTGTCAAGCAGCACTGCTACTAAGCTATCCCACTTTTTGCACGGCGGAGCACGACTTGTGTTTTGGCCGTTTTCTTTGAGCAAAAATTATTTTATATGTAAAAAGGGCATTTTCAGACAAAATCTGCCAACAAATTTGATACCTGCCAAGTAGCATTTCTACTTTGCTACACTTTTTGCACGGCAGGTCACAAGTAAAGGTTAAGACGGATAAAAGATTACAAGGGAGAAAGATAAACGAAAGCAGGCACAGAACTGCAATACATGAATGATCAACACAACACTACATTCTACTAAGTTAGTAGAGCCATCTAAGTATGGTTATTGGCTACAACCTTTATTATCTAAAGCTTAGAATCTGTTCTACCATTTAAAATATCAATCTTTGGTAACATGGGGTAAGTTCGACACCCCAGCCAAACTTCCCCCGTAGGCGGTAAGACCGGCATGTCGGACTTTACCCTGATGGGCTTTTTCGGGGGTAAGACCGACACCCCTCTTATCTGTTCAACTAATAACATTAGCTTGTTTTAAAAAATCAGGAAGATGCTCCTGGTCTTCTAGTTTCTAAGAAATGAAAAAAAAATTCTCTGTCTCTCTTACTTTATAATCTGCATAAGTTAAAGTAAAGTCAGTTACCTGTGTTCCTAAAAAACGCCGTCCAAAAAACTTCAAAACCCTCTGAACAGAAGGCGTGCTAACTCTGCCGGAAGTTGATGGCACTGTTGCCTACTGCTACTAATATGGAAGAAAATATGAAAGCCTCCCACAGATACAATGGACCATAGACAAATTGAAGGTCGGTATCGGACTTACCCCACTGTCGGACTTTCCCTGATTCACCCTAGTTGTATGTCTTCACGGCATCACTACCGTGATGGTGAAATGGCGGGAACTAGGGCTATAAAGTTATGAATGCCTTTATGTGTGTCAGGCTAGAAATCTCGGATTTATGGTTACCATAATTATTTTCTTCGTAAGCTTTACTTTTTCATGCGGGGGGGGGGGGGGGGGTATAACAGCCGTTCATCGTTTCATCTTTACAAAAAAAATATGTTTGGGGAATACTTTTAAAAAATTGTTTTCTGTCGTTCTTGTGGTTTTAGTTAAATCTGGATAGGAGTTTCTGGTAAATTTTCGGATATTTCTATTAATTTGCGAGCTAAAATATAAGCATACCATCCTATGTAAGCTTTAACGCTGATTTCAAATGTACTAGTCAACGCGTCCCAGCCTCCCCCCTGTTAACTTTATGAAATCCACTTATTAATTTGTTTATATTTACAGCTAAACGAGGACAGAAATTACCTGCAGCTTGAAGTAATCTCAAAGAAACAAGCTGCTCTCGATTTGTTTAGACACGTTCAAAAAACATTCCTTACAGCCAAGGAACGCGCCTTGAAAATGTTATCTTTTGTGCGAGAGCTGCAGCAAGACTTAAATAGAGCGTCGGAATTCCAACTTTCTCATCCTCCAAGAGAAGTTATTAAGAAGTTGCTCAATACTGGTCACGTCAGAGTGGAAACGAATATTTCTTCTCAGAATCGTCTCTATATTCCAGGTAATCTCTGTAATTATATTAAGGGCGTTCAATGCGTCCGTCAGGGTGAAGCATCTGTTCCCTTAACTGAAGACCAACAATACATAAAAGGATTTTTTTTGTAATGTCTTGAAGAATGGGGTGCCTTTCTAGCCAAAATTCTTTATTATTTTCATCCCGTTTAATATTTACCCCCCCCCCTGAAAGAGTTTTTGTGGACCTCCTTGAATTATGCGAAGGTGTGTACGTAGACCCTCTATACCACTCAATTTACTTTTTATTTTATTTTAGGCTGTCCTGTTTTTAGTATTAATTCGTATAATCATGGTCAAGGCCCTTGAAGTATTCCAATATCAGTTTCTCACCCCCTGTCGACCAGTCCTTCCGCCCTGCAACTGTCGATCTGTTCTGACGTCCTGCCCCCCTCACCCGTCCTGTCCCTCAACAACTTAGTGGAGTAAGCTGTAAGCATTCTGGATGCTGAAGAGGCCGAATTTTGAAAATTTAAAATCATACTAAAAAAACATGAAACATGTTTTCTTTTAGTATTTCAGGTTGTATTTTGTTTTAGAATTTCTTTTAGTATTTTATTATTTCAGGTTGTGTCAAATGGCTTCACAAGTATATCATGCGTTTATTGAATTTGGAATGCTTCTGGGACGAGAAGCAAGATCCAGAGGAATCAACAAATGAAGATGGATATCTTATTGTTTTGAATCTAGGAAATCAGGACCGTGTCCGACGAGACAAGGGAGAAGTAGTTGTTATTGAATCCCGAAAAGAAGATCTCAGTATTGAAGAAATTCACTGCAAGGGTCTGTTCATGATTACCGACTCTGCCGAAAATTTGCCGGTAAAGAGGAGGTTTTTTCAGAAGCTGATGGGTGGCTCTATCTCCCTTGTTGAGGAAGCAAAACCAGCCCACCCTGCAGTTGCTGAGTCTTTCCATCAGCTTAAATTAAGAACTAAAATTTTACTTGTTATAATCCGAAAAGCCGTTAGTTTTAATCGTAATCGTAATCGCTAATCGTATTTCTTAATTAGTTCTTTAATCGTAAATCGTAATTAAATCTTAATTCCGTTAATCGTAATTTTAATCGTTAATCGTAAAATTTTATGAATTTTACCGGAGAATAAGTCAACTGAAAAAATACTTTCGAGTCGAAAAAGATGTGTTGGAATTTATTGGGGAGAAGTCAATGAGGGAATAAATAAATCGTAAAATACAGAAGATCCTATTTTAAAAAAAGGATAGAAATGGGACAAATTGAAGTTAAAGGAGGAGGTGAGGCTCAAATACTCCCTACTTCCCAATCGTATACGTGTCTGTGACTTATTTAATTAACTGTCCATTGACTTGGTAGTTAAGTAGTCCTGCACACGAGAAAGGAGAATTAAAATGCTTGGAAAAATCGAAAAAATGCTGAGTATAAGTGTTCTTATTTCTTATGAATGAAAACAAGTATATACGTTTTTTCTTAAAATTATAAAAAAAGAAAAAACTATTAAGAGCAATAAAAATAAGTGTTTTTAAACATCCAGAGGTGCCCTTAACTCTCTTGACTCTTAAAAAGTGAACTAGAAATTTTAATTTCCAATCAAATGAGTCCTCTATGAAGTTTATACGAGTATTCCTTTCATAAGAACCATGCATGCCCTTAGGGCATAATTTAGAACACCTTACCCTGGGCCCTGGGGGGTTGTATTGATACCGGATTTTTTCTTATCCGACCTTTGAACTATTTTTAACGAAATGTCTTATTACAAAATTTTCGTCAGATGGGTTTAGAAAAAGAAAGTGTGGGGGGGGGGGGGCTAGCTGCCCTCGGATCTCTTTTGACTATTAAAAAGTGAGCCCGAACTTTAAATTTCCAATCAAATGAGCCGTCTCTGAAGTTTATACGAGCAACCCTTTCATACGATCCATATATGGCCCAGGGCATAACTTACAACGCTTGCCCCCGGGACCTGGGGGTTGTGTCGACACCTAAGTTTTTGTTATCTTTTTAACGATTTTTCCTTAATGACTATCTCAAAATTTTTATTGGATGCATTTGGGGAAAAATGGGGGGGGGGGGGGGCTATTTGCCCTCCAATCTCTTTGACTCTAAAAGAAACGAACTAGAACTTTCAATTTCCAATCAAATGAGCCACCTTTGAAGTTTTTACGTGCATCCCTTCAATAAGAACCATATATTCCCTCAGGGCATATCTTACAACACCTGCCCTCGGTCCCTGGGGGGCTGTGTTGACCCCGGAGTTTTTGTTATATGGTATTTGAACTATTTAAAAAAAAAAACTATCTCAAAGTTCCTATCGAATGAGTTTGACGAAAAAAGGGCGTGGAGGGGAAGGGGGGTAGGTGCCCTCCTATCTCTTTTGACTCTTAAAAAGTACCTAGAACTTTCAATTTTCAATCAAATGCGCCCTCTTTGAAGTTAATACGAGCATCCCTTCCATAAGACCAATATATACCCCCAGGGCATAACTTACAACGCCTGCCCCCGGGCCCTTGGGGGTTGTGTCGACACCAGAATTTTTGTTATATGATTTGTTATATGACTTTTTTGTCTTCGAACTATTTTAAACAAAATAGCTATCTTAAAATTTTTATTAGATGCATTTTGAAAACAGAGGTTTGGGGGGGGGGGGGGGAGCTGGCTACCCTCCAATATCTTTTGACGCTTAAAAAGTGAACCACAACTTTCAATTTCAAATCAAATTAGCCCTCTCCAAAGCTTATATGAACATTCCTTCCATAAGAACCATATATGCCCCCAGGACATAACTTATAACCCTTGCCCCTGAAGCCTGTGGGGGAGTGTCCTCCTCAAAAACATAATTTGTATTTGGACATCTACTATGCTGAAGAAAAAAACTATACCAAAATTTTGATTGGATGTGCTTCGTGAAAAGGTTGACGTTGAAGGGGCTTTAGTTGCCTCCCAATCACTTTCGACTATTACAAAGAGCACAAGCCACTCCAATTTCCAATTGAATGAGCCCTTTATGAAGTTTCTACGACAACTTCTTCGATACGAAGTGCCCTGCTGTAAATAAGAAAAAAGTAATAAATAATACATTGTGCCAACATCGTTCTTATATAGCCCACGGGTATAACTTAAAACCCTTGCCCTGAGGCTTGTGGAGGAGTGTCCTTCTCAAAAGCATACTTTCTATCTGGAAATCAACTACGCTGAACAAAATGGCTATCTAAAAATTTTGATTGGTTGTGTTTGGGGGAATGATGGGTGCGGGGGGGGGCTAGTTGCCCTCCAATCACTTTTGACCCTTACAAAGGCCACTAGAACTCTCGATTTCCATTTGAATGAGCCCCCTTTGAAGTTTCTACGACGACTCCTTCCTTATGAAGTGCCCTTATGCCCTTCCCAGAGCATAACTTATAACCTTTCCCCTGAAGGCTGTGGGGAGAGTGTTCTGCTCAAGCATATACTTTCAAGAACTTTCAACTACGTTGAATAAAATGGCCATATCAAAATTTTGATTGGATGTGTTTGGGGAAAGGTGGGCGTGAAAGGGATGTCAGTTGCCATAGAATTACTTTCGATTATTAGAAAAGGTACTAGCCATTTAAATTTCCAATCGAATGAGCCCTTTCTGAAGTTTCTACAACAACGCTATCTATACAAAACCTTATATGTCCCCTGGGCATAACTTACAACCCTTGCCGTGTGGGCTGTGGGGGGGGGATTGTAATCCTCGAAGACCTAATTTCCAGAACTTAAAACTACGTTGAATAAAATGGGTATCTAAAAATTTTGATTGGATGTGTTTGGGGAAAAGGTGGGCGTGAGAGGGGTGTTAGTTGCTCTTAATTAGTGAAACTTAAATTGAATATGCAAATCAAGTTTGAATCGAATAAAAATAACTACAAACAAGAGTTTGGGTATCGCCTCACTGCAGAAGCCTAAAACCTACTGCGTCATGGGCGCTTTACTGAAAACAATTCTTTCATTAGTTAAGATTTTAGGGAATAAATATCAGCATATGTATATTCAATTGACAATGCACATTTTTCTTCAGTAAACTCATTTGAATTTTTTTCAGTAAAGTACAAATTATATTCTGGCTTTTAGAAAGTATAGGGGTTTTAACCCTACTCATATTAATTTATGCTCGTTTTGAGTTTGATTCTAAAATTTATTTAAATTTTTGTTCGTTCTGGGTTTCATTTATTTATTTATACTGATTTGGGGTAGTTGTATGCTTGGTAGATTGTATGATAGTCCGGACACCAGGTGTTGAAAGTGTGAACCATACCACGACGGATTGGGGATGCTACGAGAATTAGCCTACCCTCTACCCTCTAAATTCACCATGCGGATTCAAAAATACCAATGGCACTTGCTTGCGAGTGGTAGAACACTCCGAAACTTGACATTTTATTATATTTTGGTGTTTCATGCAAGAAAATGCATGTTTCACAAAGTTTGAGGTGCAGTTTTCCGCTCAAATAGAAATGCTTAGAAGCCATAGAATGTTTTCATAACAAACCAATACGATTGGCTAGAAAAAATGGCAGAGTTAAAAAAAATGGCAAAACTATATGAGTCTTGAACAGTCTTGGAAAGTATAACCAAAATCAAATTGAATTTTAGATATATAATGATATTAATTGTTGGAAGATCCATCAGTTCAAGATTTTTTTTTCACTGTAATTTTTATTTTCATTTTCAATGCTGTAAGAACTGGAAAATAATAAATTTGTAATATACGAGTAATTCGTTTTCAGTGAAGCACCAATGACGCAAATGGCTTTAGGTTGTTACAGTTAAAGAAGGGGGCAGCATTCAAATTTTGTTTGTAGTGAAACTATATTTGTCTTGACTGACCATGGAAAGAACTAATAAATTAAGCTGAATATTTGATGCAAAATTATATTAATTGCTAAAAGCTCATCAGTTCAAAATTTTACTGTAATTTTAATATTTATTTTCAATATTAAGTACAAAAGAAAACATTTGTAATATAATTCGCTTTCAGTAAAGCGCCAATGACGCAGTAGGTTTAAGGCTTCTGCAGTGAGGCTATACCCAAACTCTTGTCTGTAGTTATTTTTATTCGATTCAAACTTGATTTGCATATTCAATTTAAGTTTCATTCGTTTTAAGATTGATTTATTCATTTACATTAATATACATTGTATGTTTGTTCGCATTGACTTTTTATTTAATTTCTGTTTGTTTTAAGGTTCATTTATAATTCAACAGCAAAATAATTTCTTTAGGTTTAAGCCTGATTTTTATACTTAATCTCATCATTACTCGATTTAATATCTATTTATTCATTTATATTATTACTTGCTGTATGTTTTTGCTATAATTGTTTATTTATTTTCTGTTCGTTGTGGGTTTCCTTTATTCTTTAATAGAAAGTTCTTTTCGATTTCATTTTGCAAATTCAAAAGCTCTCGTAAAAGATGAGGCCTAGTTGAAAGTTGTCTTTACTTTTCTTTGAAGGACTTCTTTGTCAGAAAGTTTTTTTATTTATTAATTTTTGTTCGTTTTTGACCTTAAAATGTTTCAAATTTTATGGGCATGGGGGGTGCTTACTGTCCGATTATTCTTGACTTTAAAAAACGGATTTAGAACTTTCAATTTAAATCGAATTAGGCTTTTTTCAAAGTCTATACAACAACCTCTTTGATAAAAACCTTATATATGAACAATAGACAGCTTGCATAACTTATGGACAGCGATTGACAACAATGAATGGATTGAAAAAATAGCTCCAATAAGGGGGTTTAGACCATTTCACTTGCTGACACAAAGGGATCACGACTGTTTGGAATTGACCTTAATAGGATTTTGTTTGTCAAAGCAATTCTACATCTATCTCAGAGCATGTATTTTAACCTTATAATTGGATAATTATAATAAATTCTTTAAATGTTCTTCTCGAACAAAACTTCGTCTCATAAGTTATAAACCCCCTTAATCAGTTTGGTCCCAGGGAGTAACTTAAAACACCTACCCCCGGGCCCTGGTGGGCTGTGTCAATACTGGAGTTTTTCGTTATCCGAAATTTGAACTATTTTAACCAAATGTCTGTCTCAAAATTTTTATCTGATGCATTTAGGGCGTGGAGGAGGGGGGGGCTCGATTTCCAATCGAATTAGCCGCCTTTGAAGTTTCTACGACGATCCCTTCCATATGAAGTGCATCTGGGAAAAAAAAATAATCAGAGGCAACGCTGTAGCGTTGCCTATAGTAAAGGCCATGTTTCGGCTCCAATGTTTTATTATTTATTATTTTTTTTTCCCCAGAGGCACTTCATATGGAAGGGGTCGTCGTAGAAGCTTCGAAGGGGGCTCATTCGATTGGAAATCGAGAGTTGTAGTGTCCGATTTAATAGTCAATATGATTGGAGGGCAACTAGCCCCCCCCACGCTCATCATTCCCCCAAATACATCCAATCAAAATTTTGAGATAGCCGTTTTGTTCAGCGTAGTTGATTTCCACATAGAAAATATATTTTTGAGGAGGACACTCCCCCACAACCCTCAGGGCAAGGGTTTTAAGTAATGCCCTGGGGGCATATAAGGTATAGATGCAAAATTGTTTTGGCACACAAAATTCCTATTAAGGTCAATTCCAAACAGTCGTGATCCCTTTGTGTCAGTAAGTGAAATGGTCTAAACCCCCTTATTGGAGCTATTTTTTCAATCCATTCATTGTTGTCAATCGCTTTCCACAAGTTATCCAAGCTGTCAATTGTTCATATATAAGGTTTTTATCAAAGACGTAATAGTATAGACTTTGAAAAAAACATCTTTCTATATAAATTGAAATTTCTAGATCCGTTTTTTAAAGTCAAAAATAATCGGACAGTACGCACCCCCCCCCATGCCATACAAATTTGAAACTTTTTGCAATCAAAAACGAACAAAAATTAATTAAAAAAAATTTCCGAAAAAATAAGTTTTTCAAAGAAAATTAAAGGCCATTTCAAACTTAATCTCAGGAGATACAAATACCTGTTAAAATTCAAACTCAAAACGACCAGAAATTACTATTATAGAATAAATGAAACCCAAAACGAACAGAAATTAAATAAACAATCATAGCAAAAAATATACAACAAGTAATAATATAAATGAATAAATAGATCTTATAGCGAGTAATGCTTAAATTGAATATGAATATCAAGCTTAAAACGAAAACAAATATTTTGCTTTTAAAGTAGAAATGAAACTCAAAACGAACAGAAATTAAATAAACAATCAATGCGAACAAACATACAATATATATTAATGTAAAAGAATTAATAAATCTTAAAACGAGTGAAACTTAAATTGAATATGCAAATCAAGTTTGAATCGAATAAAAATAACTACAAACAAGAGTTTGGGTATCGTCTCACTGCAGAAGCCTAAAACCTACTGCGTCATTGGCGCTTTACTGAAAACGAATTATATTACAAATGTTCTCTTTTGTACTTAATATTGAAAATAAATATTAAAATTGCAGTAAAATTTTGAACTGATGAGCTTTTAGCAATTAATATCATTATGCATCAAATAATCAGTTTAATTTATTAGTTCTTTTTAAGATTGGTCAAGACAAATATAGTTTCACTACAAGCAAAATTTGGATGCTCCCCCTTCTTTAACTGTAAAAACCTAAAGCCTTCTGCGCTTTATTTAATTGGTGCTTCACTGAAAACAAATTACTCGTATATTACAAATTTATTATTTCCAGTTCTTACAGCATTGAAAATGAAAATAAAATTACAGTGAAAAAAAATCTTGAACTGAAGGATCTTTCAACAATTAATATCATTATATATCAAATATGCAATTTGATTTTGTTTATACTTTCCAAGACTGTTCAAGACTCATATAGTTTTGCCATTTTTTTTAACTCTAGTTTTGCCATGAAAACATTCTATGGCTTCTAGGCATTTCTATTTGAGCGGAAAACTGCACCTCAAACTTTTTGGAACATGCATTTTCTTGCATGAAACACCAAAATATAATAAAATGTCAAGTTTCGGAGTGTTCCACCACTCGCAAGCAAGTGCCATTGGTATTTTTGAATCCGCATGGTCAATTTAGGGGATGGAGGGTAGGCTAATTCTCGTAGCAGCCCCATTCCGTCGTGGTATGGTTCACATTTTCAACACCTGGCGTCCGGACTATCATATAATCTACCAAGCATACAACTATCCCAAATCAGTATCAATAAATAAATGAAACCCGAGACGAACAAAAATTAAAACAAATATTAGAGTCAAACTCAAAACGAGCATAAATTAATGTCAGTAGGATTCAAAACCCCTATGCTTTCTAAAAGCCAGAATATAATTTGTACCTGACTGAAAAAAAATTCAAATGAGTTTACTGAAAGAAAATGTGCATTGTCAATTTAATATACATATACTGATATTTATTCCCTAGAATCTTAATTACTTTTTGATTTCTTAAAGTTACAAAATTGAAAATATTTCAAAACATTGTTTTCAGTAAAGCGCCAATGACGCAGTAGGTTTTAGGCTTCTGCAGTGAGACGATACCCAAACTCTTGTTTGTAGTTATTTTTATTCGATTCAAACTTGATTTACATATTCAATTCAAGTTTCCTCGTTTTAAGATTTATTGATTCATTTACATTAATATTTATTGTATGTTTGTTCGCATTGACTGTTTATTTAATTTCTGATCGTTTAAGTTTCATTTGTACTTTAATAGCAAAATATTTGTTTTCATTTTAAGCTTGATTTTCATATTCAAATAAATCATTACTCGCTTTAAGATCTATTTATTCATTTTTATTAGTACCTGTTGTGTCTTTGTTTACTATAATTCTTTATTTAATTTCTGTTCGTTTTGGATTTCATTTATTCTTTGATAGTAATTTCTGGTCGTTTTGAGTTTGAATTTTAACAGGTATTTGTATCTCCTGAGCTTAAGTTTAAAATTGCCTTTACTTTTCTTTGAAAAACTTATTTTTTGGAAATTTTTTTTTAATTAATAAATAATAAAACATTGGAGCCGTATGGCCTTTACTGTAGGTAACGCTAGAGCGTTGCCTCTGATAAGATAAAACGATTATATAAGGGTTTTCTTAGAATTATAGAAAAGGAAGCAACTAATATTCGAACATTCATAAGTGTTTTCTTGGAATTGTAAAAAAAAAAAAAAAAAAAAAACTAAAAAGAGAAGGAGGTCATACCCAAACTCTTGTTTGTAGTGAGTTTTGTTCGTTTCAAGCTCGATTTGCACATTCAATTTAGGTTTCACTCGTTTTAAGATTTGTTTATTCATTTACATTAATATCTATTGTATGTTTGTTTGCATTGATTGTTCATTTAATTTCTGTTCGTTTTAAGTTTCAGTTATCCTTCAATAGGAAAATATTTTTTTCTCGGAAATTTTTTTTTTGATTAATTTTTGTTCGTTGTTGATTGCCAAAAGTCTCAAGTTTTTATGGCATGGGAGGGGGGGGGGTGCTTACTGTCCGATTATTCTTGACTTTAATTTGGATACTGCCCCCTTCTTTAACTGTAAAAACCTCAAGCCTTCTGCGTCATTGGTGCTTCACTGAAAACGAATTACTCGTATATTACAAATTTATTATTTTCCAGTTCTTACAGCATTGAAAATGAAAATAAAAATCACCGTGAAAAAAAAAATCTTAATTTTCGGAAAGTTTTTTTAATTAATTTTTGTTCGTTTTTGATTGCAAAATGTTTCAAGTTTTTAAAAATTCCTTATTTCAAAATCAAACTTAAAAAAAATCAAATATTCATCGAAGTATCAAAACTGGTATCAAAGTAACAATATCAAAGTGAAAAAATGGGTTTGTGTCAGTCTCGAAGTTTTTATTATCTGATGTTTGAACTGTTTTGAACAAAATTGCTATCTGAAAATTTTTATCGGATGGGTTTGGGGAAAAAGGGCGTGTGGGGACTAACTAATCTTCGGTCTCTTTTGACTTCTTAAAAGTGAACTAAAAATTTCTATTTTCAATCAACTGAGCCTTCTCTGAAGCTTACACGGGTATCCCTTCTATAAGAACCATATATATCCCCAGAGTATAACTTACAAGGCCTGTCCCTGGGCCCTGGGGGGGGGGGCTGTGTCGACCCTGGCGTTTTAATATCTGATGGTTGAACTATTTTCAATAAAATGGTCACCCCTAATTTTTATCGGATGGGTTTATCCATCCGATACACCCAAACGCCTGGAGGGCGGGAGGGGTTAGTTGCCCTCCGATCTTTTTTCACTCTGAGAAAATGAACTACAACTTTTAATTTCCATCCAAATAAACCATCTCGCAAGTTTATATTATTATTCCTTTCATGAGGGTCCCCTACAACCCGAGGACCTAGTTTACAATGCCTGCCCCCCGGGCCCTGAGGGTTTGTGATAGGACTGGAGTTTTAGGTATCTGGCCTTTGAACTTCTTTGAAAAATTGGCTCTCTCAAAGTTCTTGTCGGATGGGTTTGAAGAAAATAGGGCGTGGAGAGGAGGGCTAGTTGCCTTCTGATCTCTTTTGACTCTTAAAAGGTGAACCAGAACTTTCAATTTTCAATCAAATGAGCCCTCCGAAGTTTAGACGAGCATACCTTCCATAAGAACCATATATGCCCCCTGAGCAATACTTATAATGTCTTCCTCTGGCCCTTGGGGGGGGGTGTCGACACAGGAGTTTTTCTTATCTGACCATACGTAAAGGAGTTTTGCTATATGATATTTGAACTATTTTTAACAAAATGGCTACCTCAAATTTTTTATCAGATGTATTTGGGGAAAAAGGGCTTGGGGGGACCAGTTGCCCTCCGATTACTTTTGACTCTTAAAATGGTCACTAGAACTCTCGATTTCCAATCGAATGAGCCCCCTTTGCAGTTTATACGACGACCCCTTGTGAAAGATGTGCCTCTGAGAAAACAATAAATGGAGTGTGGGGGGAGGCTAGCTGCCCTCCAATCACTTTTGACTCTTAAAAAGTGAATTACAACTTTCAGTTTCCAATCAAATGAGCTCTCTTGGAAGTTTATACGAGCATCCCTTCCATAACAACCATATATACCCCCAGGGCATAACTTACAACGCCTACCCCCGGGCCCTGGGAGGCTGTGTCGACACCAGAGTTTTTTGTTATCAGAACTTTGAACTATTTTTAACAAAATGTATATCTAAAAATTTTTATCTGATACATTTAGGGCGTGGAGGAAGAGGGGCGAGTTGGCCTCTTATAACTTTTGACTATTAAAACGTTCACTATTCCTGTGAGCACCCTAACGCTATAGCTTGCTTCGAAGGTTCTTCGACAACACCTGTTTTAAAAACCTATCGTGCCCCCAGGATAGAATTTAAAGCCCTTTCCCCATAGGTGGTTGGGGTTTGTCCTCCTCAAAAACATATTTTCTATCTGGAAATCAACTAGCCTACGCTGAACAAAATGGCTATCTAAAAATTTTGATTGGATGTGTTTGGGGGAATGATGGGTGTGGGGGGGGGGGGGGGGTTAGTTGCCCTCCAATTACTTTTGGCCCTTAAAAAGGGCACTAGAACTCTCGATTTCCATTCGAATGAGCCCCCTTTGAAGTTTATATGATGACTCCTTCCTTATGAAGTGCTCTTTTTTTCTTTTTTTTTTACCTTAAATTACCTTAATTTTAATTGCTGCTTGGAGTAATGTAAGGATTTGTCCTTGTGAGGCTTCAAAGTTGATGATGAAGTTGTCTTCTATGTTATATGAGTTTACTAGGTGCAATTTACCAGTGTTATATGAGCTTATATAACCATAAATTCGGCTAGACGTTAGTTTTACAAGCTAATGTTGAGTTATATTAAACAAGAAAACCAAAAAGTCTTCTGTATAACTTTGTTCATACTTCTCTATAATAATATGATGTTTAAAAAGTCATACAGAAGACTATACCATTTTCCATGTTTAAAGGAAAAATAATATTTTTAATTAATTTCATTTTTATGTTCCAGGCCTCCTCCAGGCCATTCAGCGTGTCCCCAGGTGGCGATAGGGGAACGCTCTACAGATATGTAGGGTACCTCCATAGGAGGCACGGACCAAGGGGGGACCTTGTCCCTGGGGGCCCATAATAGAAATTGGGGCACCCTAGCCCGGGGTCATAAATACAGGCGGAGGAGGAAGAAGGCCCCTCAAATGTACACTCAAAAAGGCCCACTGGTTTTTCCACAAGTCCCATGAGTTACAATTAAATTGCATGGTGATGCAGAACACCATCGCAGGAGGATCGTCTATAGGAGGACAACTGCGGCAGGACGTAAGATCCAGATCTATGGACAACGGCCTCTGCAAAGGGCTGCCTCGACCCTTTCGGGATACCTTCAAGACTGAGGACCTTGCGGTCAACTCTATTCCCACTTGAGGAGAGGCGCCCCTCGAGGAAATTATAGCCTAGTAAACGACACAGCATTCACACGGGATTCTGACTAATGGACAATTCTTCTGGGCTTGGTATGTATTGATGGACGTCTTTTTTTCTCTTTTTTTTTTAAATCCCACCTTCTCTCCTCTCAGTGGCACTAACATTAAGAAAAAACTACTTTTAAACATTACAAAAATCTAAATGCCTCCTACACTCTACATTTTACTAAAATTAGCAGCCAAAGAATGGTCTTCGCATTATTGTACATCTACTAAAGTAATTTTTAATTTTTATGGACGTCTTTGACCTGAATACCCTCTTCCTAGCTAGGTTACTCATAATGGGCTGCCTCCCCGTACTTAAGTAGTTTTTTTTGATATGGATACGTGAAGAGTCAAGAGCCAAGGACCAGAGACTGCTTGTGCCGGATTTCAACTCTATTAGATTGAAAAGCATTATCAAGTACTGAAAACAATGTTGTGACCAAGATGGACCCAGGATTGCAAAAAGCCTCCATTCATGGAGGTCCCAGGGACTTCTTGCTGTCCGGTTCTAAGCCGGCTTAAGCATTTCGGTGTAGACTTGAGAAGATATGTGATTCCCGTCCTGCACTGGTATCCGGGATCATTGCTTTTCCTGAGGCAAAAATAATTTCAATGATTTAAAGAACATGAAAATTGGAGCTTGGAATGTTACGACGTTAAAACATGACTATCGTATCGACATTTTGACTGACGAATTCAGACGATTCGAACTGGATTTATTAGGAGTTTCGGAAACTCATATCCCAGGGGTAGGAAGCATGAAATTAGGTGATATAGAATTTGTTTACTCAGGCAGGTAGGATGGGGTACATAGAGAGGGGGTAATAAGGTATTAATAATAGAATACTAATTGCTCATTTTATGACTAGAAAGTTCAGGGTATCAGTCATAGTAGTATACGCCCCTGTAGAACCGACTCACGGAGATACTAGTGACTCAGATGAATTTTTCTTACAGTTACAGGAGCAAACAGACAGGGTCCCAGGTAGAAATATGATGTTATTACTGGGAGATTTTAACGCCAAGGTTGATAGAAATAGGGATAGATGGTACCCCAGCCTAGGTAGATTTGGTGTAGGAAAAGAAAACAGTAATGGATATAGACTTTTGCAATTTTGTAGGTATAACAATCTAGTTATAACAAATACGGTGTTTGGTCATAAAATGGCTTATAAGTTAGCATGGTATTCACTTGATGGTAAGACAGCGAACTTTATCTATTGTGACACATGGAATCAGACACGGGCAGAATCAATACTGGACACTAGGGTATATAGGAGTGCCGTCACTGATGCTAAAAAGTAATGATCAGCATCTAATAGTGCCTAGGGTTCATATCTAGCTGGTGCTTCGCGAGGGTAACAGTTTCCTAAAACTTTATGATGCTGAAAGACTCCAGGCTGAGAATTTGAGAGAAACTTTCCAGGAACAGTTGAATACTAAACTTGAGAGTTTAAAATTTGATAATGTGGAAGATGATTGGAATACAAGAATTATCTGAATTATCTGTACAAGAATTATCTGAGTGATAGATCACATAAAAACAAAAGAAATGTAAAGAAAGTGGAGAAAGCATTAAAATTTGAACTAAGGAGGCATGAAGTGGAGGCTATGGATAAAATTGCCAAGGATCTGGAAGAAGCAGCTAAACGGCATAATAGTAAAATATTGTACTGGCACGTTAACACATTGAGAGGGATAGTCAATACGGACTTGTCCCAGTTAAAGATAGGAATGGGGTCGCAATTAGCGATAAGGAAAAAACTAAAGACAGATGGGCCGAACATTTTGAGAACTTGCTTAACCGAGATAGAGTTGCAGGAAAAAATATAGAGGAAAATGAAAAAGTATGTGATAACTTGGATGTGAAGGAAGATTTGTTTTGTAAGGAGGAATTAGCAACAGTACTAAAAGGATTAAAGAATAATAAGGCTCCAGGTGCTGATAGGGTGGTAAATGAGTTTCTTAAATATGGTGGCTCTGAGATCAGAAATAAGTTATTGAAGATTATGAATATGATTTTTGAAAAAGGGGAAGTACCAAACGGTTTTAGGAAAACATTAACTAAAGCACTTTAGAAAACAAATAATATGAATCAGTTTTGTTATTATCAAGGCGTTATTCTGTACTCTGTAGAAAGCAACTTACTTAGCAATAGGATACATTTCAAACAGAAAGATACTATAGACAAAGTTTAAAGAAAAAAATAGGGCGATTTTCGGAAAGGTAGAGGATGTGTGGAGCAAATATTCACTTTTAGGCTAATAATTGAGAAGTGCCTGAGTTTTCAAACACCTTTGGTCTCAGTTTTATAGATGAAGAGCAAGCTTTCGATTCTGTTGATAGAAGAGCTTTAGTAAAGGTTTTATCCTTGTATGGTATACCAGACAAATACATTAAAGTGATTAGTGCTATGTACGAGAACAACACTGCTGCGGTTAAGGTAGGAAATGAGGTTAGCAGCTGGTTTTGTATTAAATCAGGAGTTAAGCAGGGTTTTGTTCAATCCCCCTTTATAGTCACTAAGGATAGGAATAAGTGAAGATGAAAAGGTAACGTTGGGTAATGAAAAGATTGATCAGGTTGGCAGCTTCACTTACCTTGGTAGTATTATTAGTAAAGATGGTGGGAGCAGTGAAGATGTTAAAAATAGAATAAGCCAAGGCTTAGGGTGTCTTTTCACAGTTAAAAAAAAGTCTGGAAGAATAGGAAGATAAGTCTACAAACCAAGATTAGAATATTAGAAGCTAAAGTGATGACAGTGGTCAAATATGGCTCTGAAGCATGGACGCTCCGAAAAGCGGAAGAAGATTTGCTAGATGTTTTCCAGAGAAATTGCTTAACGATTGTTCTGGGTACCCGGCTAACTGACCGTATTTTAAACAATAGGCTATACGAAAAATTTGGTTCAATACCGCTCTCTAGGTCTATAATGAAAGAAAGGTTGATGTGGTTAGGGCACGCTGTGCGGATGAAGGATGACAGATTTCCGAAGATTGTTCTTTTCGGCCAACCATCTAGGGCTAAACGGAAAGCAGGTCGTCCCCGTCTGGGGTGGGATGACGTCATAAAGAAAGATTTGAAGGAAATGGGAACTTCGTGGGAGGGTGTAAAAAGGGAGGCTTTGAATAGATTGGGGTGGAGGAGGAGCGTGTGTAGCTGTGTTGGCCTCAGGCGGCTTGGTGTTGCGGTGAGTTGTTAGTAGTAGTATTATTATGGCATAACTTATAACCCTTGCCCCTGAAGACTGTGGGGAGAGTGTCCTGCTCAAGCATATAATTTCCAGAACTTTCAACTACGTTGAACTTTCAACTACGTTGAATAAAATGTCCATATCAAAATTTTGATTGGATGTGTTTGGGGAAATGGTGAGCGTGGAAGGGGTGTCATTTGCCTTATAATCACTTTCGACTATTAAAAAGGCAACTAGCCATTTAAATTTCCAATCGAATGAGCTCTTTCTGAAGTTTCTACAACAACGCTATCTATACAAAACCTTATATGCCCCCAGGGCATAACTTACAACCCTTTCCCTGAGGGCTCTGGGGGGGAGGGGCGTTGTCATCCTCAAAAACCTAATGTCCAGAACTTAAAACTACCTTGAATAAAATGGCTACCTCAAAAATTTGATTGGATGTGTTTGGGGAAAAGTTGGGCGTGAGAGGGGGGTTAGTTGCCCTGCAATCACTTTCGACTATTAAAAAGGGCACTAGCCTCCTTAATTTCCAATCGAATGAGCCTTATTTGAAGTTTCTACGACAACGCCTTCTATAGACCCTATATGCCCCCAGGGCATAACTCACAACCCTTGCCCTGAAGACTGTGGGGGAGTGTCCTCCTCAAAAACATAATTTCTATCTAGAAATCGACTACGCTGAACAAAATGGCTATCTCAAAATTTTGATTGGGTGTGTTTCGGGAAATGGTGGGCGTGGAAGGGGTGTTAGTTGCCTTCCAATCACTTTTGACTATTAAAAGGGGCACAAGCCACTCCAATTTCCAATTGAATGAGCCCTTTTCGAAGTTTCTACGACAACTTCTTCGATGCGAAGTGCCCGGCTCTGAAGGAAAAAAGTAATAAATAATACTTTGTGCCAACATCGTTCTTATATGCCCCCCGGCATAACCTAAACCCTTGCCCCATAGGTTGTGGGGGATTGTCCACCTCAAAACATATTTTTTATCTGGAAATCACCTACGCTGAACAAGATGGCTATCTCAAAATTTTGATTGAATGTGTTTGGGGGAATAATCGGCGTGGGGGGGATCGTTGCTCTCCAATCACTTTGGACTATTAAAAAAGGCACTAGCCCTTTGAATTTCCAATCGAACAAGCCTTTTATGAAGTTTCTACGACAACACCTTCTATAAAAACCTTATATTCACACAGGGCATAACTTAAAACCCTTGCCCTGAGGGTTGTGGGGGAGTACCTTCCTCAAAAACATATTTTCTATTCGGAAATCAACTATGCTGAACAAAATGGCTATCTCAAAATTTTTATTGGGTGTGTTTGGGGGAATGATGGGCGTGGGGGGGCTAGTTACCCTCCAATCACCTACGACCATTAAAAGAGCACTAGCCCTTTGAATTTCCATTCGAATGAGTCTTTTTTGAAGTGTCTACGACAGCGCCTTCTATTAAAATCTTATATGCCCCCAGGGCATAACAAAACCCTTGCCCTGAGGGTTCTGGGGGAGTGTCCTCCTCAAAAACATATTTTCTATTTGGAAATCAACTACGCTGAACAAATTGGCTATCTAAAAATTTTGATTGGATGTGTTTGGGGGAATGATGGGCGTGGGTGGGCTAGTTGCCCTTCAATCACTTTCGACTATTAAAAAGGGCACTAGAACTCTCGATTGCCATTCGAATGAGTCCCCTTTGAAGTTTTTACGACGATCCCTTCCATATGAAGTGCCTCTGGGGAAAAAAAATAATAAAACATTGGAGCCGTATGGCCTTTACTATAGGCGACGCTATAGCGTTGCCTCTGATTAAAAAAAAAGAAGAAAAAACTAGTAAGAGTAATAAAAATAAGTGTTTTGACACATTCATAAGTATATTCTTATAAGTGTTCTTATTTCCTATAAGATAAAACGATTATATAAGTTTTTTCTTAGAATTATAGAAAAGAAGCAACTAATAATAGCAATACAAAAAAGCGTTTTCAAACATTCAATGTATTTTTTTTATAAGTGTTCTTATTTCTTATAAGATAAAATAATTATATAAGTGTTTTCTTAGAATTATAAAAAAAGAAAGAAAAACGAATAAGATTAATAAAAATAAATATTTCGAAACATTCATAAGTTTTTTTGTAAGTGTTCTTATTTCTTAGAAGATAAGCGTTTTTTTAGAACTATAAAAAAATCCTCAAAAATCATCGTCAAAAACATATTTTCTATCTGGAAATCAACTACGCTGAACAAAATGGCTATATCAAAATTTTGATTGGATATATTTGGGGGAATGATGGGTGTGGGGGGGGGGGGCTAGTTGCCCTCTAATCACTTTCGAAGATTAAAAGGGCACTAGCCCTTTGCATTTCCAATCGAATGAGCCTTTTTTGAAGTTTCTACGACAACGCCTTCTATAAAAACCTTATATGCCCTCAGGGCATAAAAAAACCCTTTCCCTGAGGGTTGTGGGGGAATGTCCTCCTCAAAAACATATTTTCTATCTGGAAATCCACTACGCTGAACAAAATGGCTATCTCAAAATTTTGATTGAATGTTTTTGGGGGAATGATGGACTATTAAAAAGGGCACGAGAACTCAATTTCCAATCGAATGAGCCCCTTTTGAAGTTTCTACGTCGACCCCTTCCATTTGAAGTGCCCTGCTCTAAAGGAAAAAATAATGCATAGTACATGGTGCCAACATCGTTCTTATATACCCTCAGGGCATAACTTAAAACCCTTGCCCCGAGGGTTGTGGGGGAGTTTCCTCAAAAACATATTTTCTATCTGGAAATTAACTAACCTGAAAAAAATGGTATCTCAAAATTTCGATTGGATGTGTTTGGGGAACTTCTGGGCGTGGAAGGGGTGTTAGTTGCCTTCCAATCACTTTGGACCGTTAAAAAAGGCACTAGAACTCTCGATTTCCATTCAAATAAGCCCCCTTTGAAGTTTATATGACGACCCCTTCCATATGAAGTGCCTCTGGGAAAAAAATAATAATAATAAAACATTGGAGCCGTATGGCCTTTACTATAAGCAACGCTATAGCGTTGCCTCTGATTATAAAAAAAAAGAAAAACCTAGTAAGAGTAATAAAAATAAGTGTTTTGACACATTCATAAGTGTTTTTTTTTTAATTTTTTTTATTTCTTATAAGATAAAACGATTATATAAGTGTTTTCTTAGAATTAAAGAAAAAAGAAAAAACTAATAAGAGCAAAAAAATAAGTATTTTAAACGTTCGTAAGTGTTTTCTTAGAATTGTAAAAAAAAATGAAAAAACCAGTAAGAGTAATAAAAATAAGTGTTTTGACACATTCATAAGTGTATTCTTACAAGTCTTTATGTTTCCTATAAGATAAAACGATTATATAAGTTTTTTTTTTAGAATTAAAGAAAAAGAAGCAACTAATAATAGCAATACAAAAAAACGTTTTCAAACATTCAAAGTATTTTTTTATAAGTGTTCTTATTTCTTATAAGATAAAATAATTATATAAGTGTTTTCTTAGAATTATAAAAAGAGAAAGAAAAACTAATAAGATTGATAAAAATGAATATTTTGAAACGTTCATAAGTTTTTTTTTGTAAGTGTTCTTATTTCCTAGAAGATAAGCTTTTTCTTAGAATTATAAAAAAAAGAAAAATGAATAAGATTAATAAAAATAAGTATTTTGAAACATTCATAAATGTTTTTTTATAAGTGTTCTTATTTCTTATAAGATAAAACAATTATATAAGTGTTTTCTTAGAATTATAGAAAAAAAATTAAAAGAGCAAAAAAATAAGTATTTTCATAAGTGTTATAACATTCATAAGTGTTTTATTATAAGTTGTCTTATTCATTGTAGGATAAAACACTTATATAGGTGTTTTCTTAGAATTGTAAAAAAAAGATAAAACTAGTAAGAGTAATAAAAATAAGTGTTTTGACATAGCATAAATGTTTTTTTGCGTTTTCGAATATTCGTAAGTGTTTTTTTAAGTGTTCTTATTTCTTATAAGATAAAAAAAATTGTATAAGTGTTTTCATAGAATTATAGAAAAAGAAGCAACTAATAATAACCATACAAAAAAGCGTTTTCAAACATTCATAAGTATTTTCTTATAAGTGTTCTTATTTTTTATTAATTAAAAAAAAAACTTTTTTCCACAAAGCAAGTTTTTCAAAAAATAAGTAAAGAACTCCATGTAACCAAAAATGAACAAAAATAGAATCAAATAATCAACCTAGTATACATCTACCACAAACCAGTATCAGTAAATAAATGAAACCCAAAACGAACAGATATTTAAATAGATAGCAGAGTCAAACTCAAAACGAGCGAAAATTAATATGAGTAGGGTTCAAAATCCCTATGCTTTCTAAAAGCCAGAATATAATTTGTACTTTACTGAAAACAATTCATATGAATGTGCTTTGTCAGTTTAATATACAAATGCTGATATTTATTCTGTAAAATCTTAATTAATTTTTGATTTCTTAAAGCTATAAAAGTGAAAACATTTAAAAGGATTGTATATATGCCAACCCTGGAAGGATTGCTATATGTTCTTTGGACTGTTTTAAACAAAATTACCATCGCACAATTTCAATCAAATGTATTTGGTTAAAATAGGGGTAGTTGGGGGGGGGGGCTAAGTGACCTCTATCACTATTGACTCTTAAAAGGGAACTAGAACTTCCAACTTCAACCAAGTCAGCCACCTCTAAAGCCTATACAACCTTCCCTTCCATAAGAACCTTAAATACCCCAAGGGCATAATATGCAACCCTCCCCCTCAAGCTCTAATGGTTTTTATCAACCTCAAAAGCTTTGTTTTATGATTTTTGGACTATTTTGAATAAAAGGGCTGTCTCAAAATATCTATTGGATACATCTCAGGAAAACACGACGTGTTTGTGTGTGTGTGTGTTAGTGTGTCTAGCTGCGATCTGATTACTTTGACTCTTAAAAAAAGTACTAGAACTTATGATTACCAATCCAATGACTCCCCTCTAAAGCATATACAGCCACCCTATTTATAAGAACTTTATATGCCCCAAGGGCATAACTTACAACCCTTCCCCTGAGAGCTTTGGGGGGGGGGTGTCCCTCACAGACACAATTTCTGAAACCCTCAACTACCATGAATAAAATTAAAAGGCACTATAACTTCCAATTTCAAATCAAATAAGCCCCATCTGATGTTTACACGACCGCCCATTCAGTAAAAACCTTATATGCCGTCATAATATAACTTACAACCCTATCCGCAGGTCGCTGGGGGGGGTTGTGTCATCCCTACAGACATTAATATATGTTCTTTGGACTATTTTGAAAAAAAAAACGCTATCTCATAATTTCAGTCAGATGCGTTTGGTGAAAGGAGGGGTTGTAGAAGAGGGGGGGGGGCTAAATGCCGTACATCACTTTTGACGCTTAAAAAGGGACTAGAATTTCCAATTTCCAACCAAATTAGCCTCTTCAGGTTAAACAGCCATCCCTTCCATAAAAACCTTAAATACCCCCTGGGCATAACTTACAACCCTTGCCGCTAATCTTTGGGGTTTTTTTTCAACCCCAAAAGCCTTGTTATATGATATTTAGATTATTTTAAATAGAATGACTATCTCAAAAGTTTTATTAAATGCATCTCGGGAGAATACGACATGTGTGTGTGTGTGGAGGGGGGGGGGGTAGCTGCCAACTGATCACATTGACTCTTTTAAAAAGTGCACTAGAGTGTATGATTAATCATTCACTGACCTCCTTCCGAAGTTTATATGACCACGCTTTCAATAAAAACCTTATATGCCCCCAGGGCATAGCTTACAACCTTTTCCCTGAGGGCTGGGGAGACTTGTTCATAAAAGACATAATTTCCAGACCTTTCAACTACGTCTAACAAAATGGCCATATCAAAATGTTGATCGGAAATGTTTGGGGAAATGATGGGGGTGGGGGGAGGGTTCTCTGTCCGATTACGTTCGACTATTAAAAAGGTCTTTAGCCCTCTCAATTTCCAATGGAATGAGTCCTTTTTGAACTTTTTACGGCAACAGTTTCTATAAAAACCTTATATGCCCCCAGGGCATAACTTACAACCTTAGCCCTGAGGGCTGTGGGGGGGGGGGGGGGTTGTCATACTAAAAAAAAAAATTTTCTGGCCCTTCAACTACGTTCAATAAAATGTCTATATAAAAATGTTGATCGGGTGTTTGGGGAAATGAGGGCGCGGGGAGGGGGCGTTCGCCCTCTGATCGCTTTCGGCTATTACAAAGGGTACTAGCCCTCTCAATTCCCAATTGAATGAGCCTTTTTTGAATTTTCTACGGCAACACTTTCTATAAAAACCTTATGTGCCCCCAGGTCATAATTTACAACCTTTGTCCTGGGGGCTTTGGGGGGGGTTGTCGTCCTCAAAAACATAATTTCCGGACCTTTAAACTACGTTGAACAAAATGGCTATCTCAAATTTTTTATTGGATGTGTTTGGGAAATGGTGGGTGTGAGAGTGGGGCTAGTTACCCTTCAATCACTTTCGATTATTAAAAAGGGAACTAGCCCTTTCAATTTCCAATAGAATGAGCCCATTTTGAAGTTTCTACGACAACACTTTCTATAAAAAACCTTATATGTCCCCAGGGCATAACTTAGAAGCCTTGCCCAGAGGGATGTGCGGTGTTTGTCATGCTCAAAGACCTAATTTCCAGAACTTTCAACTACGTTGAACAAAATGGCTATCTCAAAATTTTGATTGGGTGTGTTTGGGGAAACGGTAGGCGTGAGAGTGGGTTAGTTGCCCTCCAATCATTTTGGACTATTAAAAAGGGCACTAGCCCTTCTAATTTCCAAATGAATGAGCCCTTATTGACGCTTCTTCGACAACGCTTTCTATAAACACCTTAAATGCCCCCGGGGCATAACTTACAACCCGTGCCCTGAGGGATGTGAGGGAGTTGTCATCCTCAAAGACATAATTTCCAGACCTTTTAACTACGTTGAACAAAATGGCTATCTCAAAATTTTGATAGGATGTGTTTGGGGAATGGTGGGCGCGAGAGAAGGGTTAGTTGCCCTCCAATCATTTTCGACTATTACAAAGGGCACTAGCCCTTCCAGTTTCCAATTGAATGAACTCTTTTTGAAGTTTCTACGACAACTCTTTCTATAAACACCTTATATGCCCCCAGGGTATAATTTACATCCTTTGCCCTGAGGGGTGTGGGGGGATTGCCATCCTCAAAGAAATAATTTCCAGAAATTTCAGCTACGTTGAACAAAATGGATATCTGAGAATTTTGATTGGATGTATTTGGGGAAATGTTGGGCGTGAGAGGGGTGTTAGTTGCCCTTCAGTCACTTTTAACTATTAAAAAGGCCACTACTCATTTCTATTTCCCATCGAATGAGCCTTTTTGGAAGTTTTTACGACAACACTTTCTATAAAAACCTTGTATGCCCCCTGAGCAAAACTTGCAGCCCATGCGCTGAGGGTTTTGGGGGGAGTGTCATCCTCAAAGACATACTTTCCGGACCTTTCAACTACGTTGAACAAAATGGATATTTCAAAATTTTGATGGGATGTATTTGGGGACATGGTGGGCGTGAGAGGGGTGTTAGTTGCCCTCCAATCACTTTCGACTATTAAAAAGCGAACAAGCCCTTCTAATTTCCAATCGAATTAACCTTTTTTGAAGTTTATACGACAACTTCTTCGATATGATGTGCCCTGGTCTAAAAGAAAAACAATAATACATTGTGCCAACATCGTTCTGTACTTAGGCAGCGCTTTTGCGCTGCCTCTGATACAGTTATATAATTGTTTTCTTAGAATTATAGAAAAAAGAAAAACTAATAAGAGCAAAAAGAACAAGTATATTCAAACATTCATATTTGTTTTCTTATAAGTTTTCTTATCCCTTATAAGACAAAATACTTATATAAGTGTTTTGATAGAATTCTAAAAAAAAAAGAAGAAAAAACTCATCAGAGCAATAAGAATAAGTGTTTTCAAACATTCATAAGTGTTTTGTTACAAGCGGTCTCATTTCTTATTAGATAGAACAATTATATAAGTATTTTCTTAGAACTATAGAAAAAAGAAAAACTAATAAGAGCAAAAAAAAGTATTTTCAAACATTCATAAGTGTGTTCTTACAAGTTTTCATATCCCTAATAAGACAAAACACTTATATAGGTATTTTCTTAGAATTGTAAAAAAGAAAAAACTAATAAGAGCAAAAAATAAGTATTTTTAAACATTCATAAGTGTGTTCTTATAAGCTTTCCTATCCCTTATAAGACAAAACACTTCTATAGGTGTTTATTATATAAGTGTTTTGTTAGAACACTAAAAAAAAAATAGGCAACTAATCATAGCAATGCAGAAAAAGCGTTTTCAAACATTTATAAGCGTTTTCTTATAAGTGCTCTTATTTCATATAAGATAAAACAATTATATAAGTGTTTGGTGTTTTCTTAAAATTGTAAAAAAAAACTCATTAGAGCTAAAAAAGAAGTATTTTCAAACATTCATAAGCGTGTTCTTATAAGCTTTCCTATTCCTTATAAGACAAAACACTTGTATAGGTGTTTTCTTAGAATCATAAAAAAAGAATCATAAATAAGAGTAATAAAAATAAATGTTTTGAAACATTCATAAGTGTATTCTTATAAGTGTTCTTATTTTTTATAAGATTAAATAATTATATAAGTGTTTTGTTAGAACAATAAAAAAAAGGCAACTAATCATAGCAATGCAGAAAAAGCGTTTTCAAACATTTATAAGCGTTTTCTTATAAGAGCTCTTATTTCATATAAGATAAAACAGTTATATAAGTGTTTGGTGTTTTCTTAGAATTGTAAAAAAAAACTCATTAGAGCAATAAAAGAAGTATTTTCAAACATTCATAAGCGTGTTCTTACAAGTTTTCCTATCCCTAATAAGACAAAACACTTATGTAGGTGTTTACTTAGAATTGTAAAAGAAAGAAATAACTAATAAGAGCAAAAAAATAAGTATTTTTAAACATTCATAAGTGTGTTCTTATAAGCTTTCCTATCCCTTATAAGACAAAACACTTATATAGGTGTTTTCCTAGAATCATAAAAAAAGAAAAAACTAATACGAGTAATAAAAATAAGTGTTTTGAAACATTCATAAGTGTTTTCTTAGAATTATAGAAAAAAGAAAAAACTAATAAGAACAAAAAAATAAGTATTTTTAAACATTCGCAAGTATGTTCTTATAAGTTCTCCTATCCCTTATAAGACAAAACACTTGTATAGGTGTTTTCTTAGAATCATAAAAAAAGAAAAAAAAGAATCATAATTAAGAGTAATAAAAATAAGTGTTTTGAAACATTCATAAGTGTGTTCTAATAAGTGTTCTTATTTCCTATAAGATTAAATAATTATATAAGTGTTTTGTTAGAACAATAAAAAAAATAGGCAACTAATCATAGCAATGCAGAAAAAGCGTTTTCAAACATTTATAAGCGTTTTCTTATAAGTGTTCTTATTTCATATAAGATAAAACAATTATATAAGTGTTTGGTGTTTTCTTAGAATTGTAAAAAAAACTCATTAGAGCAAAAAAAGAAGTATTTTCAAACATTCATAAGCGTGTTCTTACAAGTTTTCCTATCCCTAATAAGACAAAACACTTATGTAGGTGTTTACTTAGAATTGTAAAAAAAAGAAATAACTAATAAGAGCAAAAAAATAAGTATTTTTAAACATTCATAAGTGTGTTCTTATAAGCTTTCCTATCCCTTATAAGACAAAACACCTATATAGGTGTTTTCTTAGAATCATAAAAAAAGAAAAAACTAATACGAGTAATAAAAACAAGTGTTTTGAAACATTCGTAAGTGTTTTCTTAGAATTATAGAAAAAAGAAAAAACTAATAAGAGCAAAAAAAATAAGTATTTTTAAACATTCACAAGTATGTTCTTATAAGTTCACCTATCCCTGATAAGACAAAACACTTGTATATGTGTTTTCTTAGAATCATAAAAAAAGAAAAAAAGAAGAATCATAATTAAGAGTAATAAAAATAAGCGTTTTGAAACATTCATAAGTGTATTCTGATAAGTGTTCTTATTTCCTGTAAGATTAAATAATTATATAAGTGTTTTGTTAGAACAATAAAAAAAAATAGGCAACTAATCATAGCAATGCAGAAAAAGCGTTTTCAAACATTTATAAGAGTTTTCTTATAAGTGCTCTTATTTCATAAAAGGTAAAACAATTATATAAGTGTTTGGTGTTTTCTTAGAATTGTAAAAAAAACTCATTAGAGCAAAAAAAGAAGTATTTTCAAACATTCATAAGCGTGTTCTTACAAGTGTTCCTATCCCTAGTAAGACAAAACACTTATGTAGGTGTTTACTTAGAATTGTAAAAGAAAGAAATAACTAATAAGAGCAAAAAATAAGTATTTTTAAACATTCATAAGTGTGTTCTTATAATTTTTCCTATCCCTTATAAGACAAAACACTTATATAGGTGTTTTCTTAGAATCATAAAAAAAGAAAAAACTAATACGAGTAATAAAAATAAGTGTTTTGAAACATTCATAAGTGTTTTCTTAGAATTATAGAAAAAAGAAAAAACTAATAAGAGCAAAAAAAATAAGTATTTTCAAACATTTACAAGTGTGTTCTTATAAGTTTTCCTATCCGTTATAAGACAAAACACTTGTATAGGTGTTTTCTTAGAATCATAAAAAAAGAAAACAACTAATACGAGTAATAAAAACAAGTGTTTTGAAACATTCGTAAGTGTTTTCTTAGAATTATAGAAAAAAGAAAAAACTAATAAGAGCAAAAAAAATAAGTATTTTCAAACATTTACAAGTGTGTTCTTATAAGTTTTCCTATCGCTTATAAGACAAAACACCTATATAGGTGTTTTCTTAGAATCATAAAAAAAGAAAAAACTAATACGAGTAATAAAAACAAGTGTTTTGAAACATTCGTAAGTGTTTTCTTAGAATTATAGAAAAAAGAAAAAACTAATAAGAGCAAAAAAAATAAGTATTTTTAAACATTCACAAGTATGTTCTTATAAGTTCACCTATCCCTTATAAGACAAAACACTTGTATATGTGTTTTCTTAGAATCATAAAAAAAGAAAAAAAGAAGAATCATAATTAAGAGTAATAAAATAAGTTTTTTGAAACATTCATAAGTGTATTCTTATAAGTGTTCTTATTTTCCTAAAAGATAAAATAATTATATAAGTGTTTTGTTAGAACAATAAAAAAATAGGCAACTAATCATAGCAATGCAGAAAAAGCGTTTTCAAACATTTATAAGCGTTTTCTTATAAGTGCTCTTATTTCATAAAAGGTAAAACAATTATATAAGTGTTTGGTGTTTTCTTAGAATTGTAAAAAAAAAAACTCATTAGAGCAAAAAAAGAAGTATTTTCAAACATTCATAAGCGTGTTCTTACAAGTTTTCCTATCCCTAGTAAGACAAAACACTTATGTAGGTGTTTACTTAGAATTGTAAAAGAAAGAAATAACTAATAAGAGCAAAAAAATAAGTATTTTTAAACATTCATACGTGTGTTCTTATAAGCTTTCCTATCCCTTATAAGACAAAACACCTATATAGGTGTTTTCTTAGAATCATAAAAAAAGAAAAAACTAATACGAGTAATAAAAATAAGTGTTTTGAAACATTCATAAGTGTTTTCTTAGAATTATTGAAAAAAGAAAAAACTAATAAGAGCAAAAAAAATAAGTATTTTCAAACCTTTACAAGTGTGTTCTTATAAGTTTTCCTATCCGTTATAAGACAAAACACTTGTATAGGTGTTTTCTTAGAATCATAAAAAAATAAAAAAACTAATACGAGTAATAAAAACAAGTGTTTTGAAACATTCGTAAGTGTTTTCTTAGAATTATAGAAAAAAGAAAAAACTAATAAGAGCAAAAAAAATAAGTATTTTCAAACATTTACAAGTGTGTTCTTATAAGTTTTCCTATCGCTTATAAGACAAAACACCTATATAGGTGTTTTCTTAGAATCATAAAAAAAGAAAAACTAATACGAGTAATAAAAACAAGTGTTTTGAAACATTCGTAAGTGTTTTCTTAGAATTATAGAAAAAAGAAAAAACTAATAAGAGCAAAAAAAATAAGTATTTTTAAACATTCACAAGTATGTTCTTATAAGTTCACCTATCCCTTATAAGACAAAACACTTGTATATGTGTTTTCTTAGAATCATAAAAAAAGAAAAAAAAAGAATCATAATTAAGAGTAATAAAATAAGTTTTTTGAAACATTCATAAGTGTATTCTTATAAGTGTTCTTATTTTCCTATAAGATAAAATAATTATATAAGTGTTTTGTTAGAACAATAAAAAAAATAGGCAACTAATCATAGCAATGCAGAAAAAGCGTTTTCAAACATTTATAAGCGTTTTCTTATAAATGCTCTAATTTCATATAAGATAAAACAATTATATAAGTGTTTGGTGTTTTCTTAGAATTGTAAAAAAAAACTCATTAGAGCAAAAAAAGAAGTATTTTCAAACATTCATAAGTATGTTCTTATAAGTTCACCTATCCCTTATAAGACAAAACACTTGTATATGTGTTTTCTTAGAATCAAAAAAAAGAAAAAAAGAAGAATCATAATTAAGAGTAATAAAATAAGTTTTTTGAAACGTTCATAAGTGTATTCTTATAAGTGTTCTTATTTTCCTATAAGATAAAATAATTATATAAGTGTTTTGTTAGAACAATAAAAAAATAGGCAACTAATCATAGCAATGCAGAAAAAGCGTTTTCAAACATTTATAAGCGTTTTCTTATAAGTGCTCTTATTTCATAAAAGGTAAAACAATTATATAAGTGTTTGGTGTTTTCTTAGAATTGTAAAAAAAAACTCATTAGAGCAAAAAAAGAAGTATTTTCAAACATTCATAAGCGTGTTCTTACAAGTTTTCCTATCCCTAGTAAGACAAAACACTTATGTAGGTGTTTACTTAGAATTGTAAAAGAAAGAAATAACTAATAAGAGCAAAAAATAAGTATTTTTAAACATTCATATGTGTGTTCTTATAAGCTTTCCTATCCCTTATAAGACAAAACACTTATATAGGTGTTTTCTTAGAATCATAAAAAAAGAAAAAACTAATACGAGTAATAAAAATAAGTGTTTTGAAACATTCATAAGTGTTTTCTTAGAATTATTGAAAACAGAAAAAACTAATAAGAGCAAAAAAAATAAGTATTTTCAAACCTTTACAAGTGTGTTCTTATAAGTTTTCCTATCCGTTATAAGACAAAACACTTGTATAGGTGTTTTCTTAGAATCATAAAAAAAGAAAAAAACTAATACGAGTAATAAAAACAAGTGTTTTGAAACATTCGTAAGTGTTTTCTTAGAATTATAGAAAAAAGAAAAAACTAATAAGAGCAAAAAAAATAAGTATTTTCAAACATTTACAAGTGTGTTCTTATAAGTTTTCCTATCCCTTATAAGACAAAACACCTATACGAGGTGTTTTCTTATAGGTGTTTCTCGTATAGGTGTTTTCTTAGAATCATAAAAAAAGAAAAAACTAATACAAGTAATAAAAACAAGTGTTTTGAAACATTCGTAAGTGTTTTCTTAGAATTATAGAAAAAGGAAAAACTAATAAGAGCAAAAAAAATAAGTATTTTTAAACATTCACAAATATGTTCTTATAAGTTCACATATCCCTTATAAGACAAAACACTTGTATATGTGTTTTCTTAGAATCATAAAAAAAGAAAAAAAGAAGAATCATAATTAAGAGTAATAAAATAAGTTTTTTGAAACATTCATAAGTGTATTCTTATAAGTGTTCTTATTTTCCTATAAGATAAAATAATTATATAAGTGTTTTGTTAGAACAATAAAAAAATAGGCAACTAATCATAGCAATGCAGAAAAAGCGTTTTCAAATATTTATAAGCGTTTTCTTATAAATGCTCTAATTTCATATAAGATAAAACAATTATATAAGTGTTTGGTGTTTTCTTAGAATTGTAAAAAAAAACCTCATTAGCGCAAAAAAAGAAGTATTTTCAAACATTCATAAGCGTGTTCTTACAAGTTTTCCTATCCCTAATAAGACAAAACACTTATGTAGGTGTTTACTTAGAATTGTAAAAGAAAGAAATAACTAATAAGAGCAAAAAAATAAGTATTTTCAAACATTCATAAGTGTTTTCTTTTAAGTTTTCTTATCCCTTATAAGACAAAACACTTATATAGGTGTTTTCTTAGAAATGTAAAAAGAAGAAGAAAAAACTAATAAGAGTAATAAAAATAAGTGTTTTGAAACATTCATAAGTGTTTTCTTAGAATTAAAGAAAAAAGAAAAAACTAAATAAGAGCAAAAAAATAAGTATTTTCAAACATTTACAAGTGTGTTCTTATAAGTTTTCCTATCCGTTATAAGACAAAACACTTGTATAGGTGTTTTCTTAGAATCATAAAAAAAAGAAAAAAAGAATCATAAATAAGAGTAATAAAAATAAGTTTTTTGAAACATTCATAAGTGTATTCTTATAAGTGTTCTTATTTCCTATAAGATAAAATAATTATATAAGTGTTTTGTTAGAAAAATAAAAAAATAGGCAACTAATCATAGCAATACAGAAAAAGCGTTTTAAACATTTATAAATGTTTTCTTATAAGTGCTCTTATTTCATATAAGATAAAACAATTATATAAGTGTTTGGTGTTTTCTTAAAATTGTAAAAAAAAACTCATTAGAGCTAAAAAATAAGTATTTTCAAACATTCATAAATGTTTTCTTATAAATTTTCTTATTCCTTATAAGACAAAACACTTATATAAGTATTTTCTTAGAATTGTAAAAAAAGAAGAAAAAGTCATAAGAGCAATAAAAATAAGTGTTCTGAAACATTCTTAAGTGTTTTCTTATAAGCGTTTTTATTTCTTACGAATAAACAATTATATAAGCGTTTTCTTAGAATTATAAAAAAAGAAAAAACTAATAAAAGCAATAAAGAGCACACAATTTACCTCTCTATTTGGCATAGTCTGAGTACATTGAGAACTAAATCTACCAATCCAGCTTTTTCGTTTTAGTTGTAAATCGCATTTTGACTATGGATATTATTCAGGGTTGTCTCCGCCATGGATAACTTCAAGAAAACATGGATTTATCAAGCCATGACATGGATTTTCAGAATGCCATGGGTTTTCATGGATTTTTAAGCCTTTGGCCATGGATTTTTGCTGTAAAACATGTATTTCTTTCATTTAAAGAGCAAAAAAGTAATAAGTTGGTTGTACCTCAGGCAAAATGTAAAGTTTATTCTTCTTTTACAAGTTCTGAAACCTGCACCTGATCCGTAAAAGAATACTGGGCTAAAGAAAAAGTTATTTTTCGTAACCTTTTTCCCTTCCAACTTGTTTAAAAGTAACACAGTTTATATAATTAGCAGTATGATCTTTCCCTATCTCACCCGTTATAAAAACCCGGACCGAGGTGCAAGTGCTCCAGAGAACCTATAAACATAAGCGACATGAGATCTCTTCACGGGTAGACAAGTCAGCTTTCTCTTGAACGCGAAACTTGGCTTCAACGTTGGAACACTAAATTTTGAAGAAACTAATTTTAAATTAATTTATTCCAATACATACATGAAAATCGGTAATTAGTAGTGCAATGTTATTACTAGATATTTTTAGGAATTAAAAATAGGTTTCGAAGTCTCAAGTTGGTTTCAAAGGCATTTTGAGAAAGTTTCTGCCAAAATACGTGTTCCAGGGTAATTGGACCGCTGATGGCAGATCAAATGAGAGGAGCTGTTTGTACGCGCCAATATAAATAAATAAATAAATATATATATATATATATATATATATATATATATATATATATATATATATATATTATATATATATATATATATATATATATATAAAATTAGTTCTGATGTTTATAGGAATTACAAGTAGGTTTCGAAGTCGTTAGAACCCAAGCCCTAAAATTGGTGTCAATCAGGACCCCTTATCACTATCTAAATTCACAAAGTGCAAAGATTTTCAAACAGAGGTGTTTATTGTTTGAAGTTCCCAGTTCACACAAAAACATTTATTGGAAACGAAACTAGTCTTATCTTGACTGTTTGCCATAATAAGAAACTAACCTGTTCAAGTATCACAGGAGTTACAATCTGAGAAAATAAATAACGCAACGTGAAAAAAAAATGATAAACCATCCAGTTCAAAGGGGGGCGAGGGATACCCCCCTAAAGTAGTCTAAATTAGTGTAATTTACCTAATTAACGTAAGTTTGCATTAATTAAACTTGCTCCTAACGTAAGTTTATCGGATCAACCTATTTTGTGCCCCTCCCCCTAAAAAATCCTGGATCCGCCCCTGAAACCATCACACCTATTCCACCAGTTATTAGAAAAAAAGATTCCTTATTTTCACAAATTTCATCAACCCCCGCCCCCTTTTTTATAAAATCCTACATAGGCCAATCAATTGAGTCCATTGTATATAAATAATAGATTGTCATAATTTGTATAAAAATTAAGTCATAGCTATGAGATGGGACAGTTGCAAACCACTCGGCCGGCTCACCAAGTTTGTTTCTGGTTTCGCAACTTCGAATAATGCACTTTCTAACCATTTCTCATTGATTGACGCCTACAGACTAATCCGTAAGTGCCGAAATAAATGGAAGGAGCTTTTTGTTCGCACCGAGAATGAAGAGCCAGAAATCATCTGCGGTAAACTTACTGTTAATTATATAAACTGTGAAAAGTAATAAAGGTGGAACCTGGAACGGGCCAAAATGTTAAGCAGGGGATATAAGATAGGGAATATAAGATAATGTCTTCGAAGTCAAAAAGCTCTACACTCAAACACGAATATAGTTTGCCTTTATCATTTGATCGTGAATTTGGATTCGTAGGTCTTAAGTTCTCTTCCAAATGGATTGAAAGCAATATTAGAAAAACGCAATACGGAAGACGAATTATCATAATAAGTATGAGCTTTGACTTCCATCGCAGCAAAGCAGAAATTCTTTAGACAAGCACTTGTCAGTCAAGCCAATTCACTGGCAATCAGAGGCAACCCTCGGAGGCAACGCTATAGCGTTTCCTATAGTAAAGGCCATACGGCTCCAATGTTTTATTATTATTTTTTTTCCTCAGAGGCACTTCATATGGAACTGGTCGTCGTAGAAACTTCAAAGGGGGCTCATTCGATTGGTGGAAATCGAGAGTTCTAGTGCCCTTTTTAAGGGTCCAAAGTGATTGGAAGGCAACTAACACCCCTTCCACGCCCAGAAGTTCCCCAAACACATGCAATCGAAATTTTGAGATACTATTTTTTTCAGCGTAGTTGATTTCCAGATAGAAATTATGTTTTGAGGAGGACACTCCCCCACAGCCCTCAGGGCAAGAGTTGTGAATTATGCCCTGGGGGCATATAAGGTTTTTTATAGAAAGCTTTGTCGTAGAAACTTCAAAAAGGACTCATTCAATTGGAAAATGACAGGATCAGTGCATTTTTTAATAGTAAAAACTGAATGGAGGGCAGACAATGCTCATCACTGGCCCGTTTTTTTGCCAAACACATCTAGCTAAAATTTTGTTACTGACCTTTTTTTCAACGTAGTTGAAGATTCTGGAACCTGGGAGTTCGAGGATAAAGACCCCCCACCCCCACGGCTCTCAGGGCAAGGGTTGTAAGTCTTGTCCTGGGGGCATATAAGGTTTTTATAGAAAGTGTTGTCTAAGAAACTTCAGAAAGGGCTCATTTGATTGGAAATTTAAATGGCTAGTTTCTTTTTTAATAGTCGAAAGGGATTGGAAGGCAACTAACACCCCTTCCGCGCCTACCATTTCCCCAAACACATCCAATCAAAATTTTGATATAGCCATTTTGTTCAACGTAGTTGAAAGTTCTGGAAAGTATATGTTTGAGCAGGACACTCCCTCCACAGTCTTCAGGGCAAGGGTTATAAGTTATGCCCTGGGGACATATATGATTCTCGTGGAAGGAATGCTCGTATATACTTCACAGAGGGCTCATTTGATTGTAAATTGAACTTTTTAGTTCACTTTTTAAGCGTTGAAAGATATAGGAGGATAACCAGCTCCCCCCCCCCCCGCCCAAACCCTTGCTTCCCAAATGCATCCCATTAAAATTTTGAGATAGCTATTTTGTTAAAAATAGTTCAAAGATCACAAAACAAAAATTCCGGTGTCGACAAAACCCCCCAGGGCCCGGGGGCAGGCGTTGTAAGTTATGCCCTCGGGGAATATATGGGTCGTATGGAAGGGATGCTCGTATTAACTTCAAAGAGAACTCATTTGATTGGAAATTTAAAGTTCTAGTTCACTTTTTAAGAGTCAAAAGGGATTGGAGGGGAACTAGCCCCCTCCACCATGTCCCTTTTTCTCCAAATCCATCCAATAAAAATATTGAGATAGACATTAAGTTAAAAATTGCTCAAAAGTCAGATAACAAAAAGTCAGGTGTCGTCAAAACCCCCCAGGGCCCGGGGGCAGGCTTTTTAAGTTATGCCCTGGGGCATATATGGTTCTTATAAAAGGGATGCTCGTATAAACTTCAGAGATGGCTCATTTGATTGGAAATTGAAAGTTCGAGCTCACTTTTTAATAGTTAAAAGAGATCCGAGGGCAGCTAGCCCCCCCCCCAGTAAAGTACAAAGTGCAAATTATGTTCTGGCCTTGGGAAGGCAGAGGGGTTTTGAGCCCTAATCATGTTAATTTTTGCTCGTTTTGATCTTTGACTCGGTTATTTATTGTAATTTTTGTTCGTTTTGGGTTTCATTTATTTATCGACGCTGATTTGTGGTAGTTTCACGCTTGGTAGATTATTTGATTTTATTTTTTGCTCATTTTTGGTTTAATGGAGTTCTTTACTTTTCTTTGAAAAACTTATTTTGTGGAAACAGTTTGTTTAATTAATTTCTCTTCGTTTTATATTGACATAGTCTATTCAGGGAAAAAGCAAATATATTTTAAATCTTTTCTTTTTTTAAGACTTTATAGTTTGGCCTGCTATTTGTATGCTGGGGAAATTTTTCAGCAATTTTTAACAACATACACCCTTTTAAAAAGCCGGACACTAATAGTAGTATTTAATTTAGTTTCATTCCTGCTCTAATTGACCTGAAATAGAAAACTTGATACCATTCATAAAAAAAAACCTGTTGACTTTCTTCGATAGGCTAGCTTGGATACACTTACGCTATTTTGATTTGGTTAACTTATAAGAGCAGAAGTTGCCCCAAAATTTTGAATATAATACCCTCAGTCGTTCTCAGGATACTGCTGAGATGCCTTATTGGGAATTAGCATTAACACAGTGCATTTTGATTTTAATCTTAAGGCAACATTTAGTTTTTAAACATAATGGGCAAATGTGAGGGTGGGCGCGGGAGGGGGACTAGTTGACCTCCAATCACTTTCGACTATTAAAAAGGGCATTACCCCTTTCTATTTTCACTCGAATGAGCCCTTTTCGAAGATCCTATGACAACTCCTTCAAAAAGAAGTGCCCTGATCTAAAAAAAAAAAAAAAAAAAAAAAAAAAAAAAAAAAAAAAATAGTACCCACATCGATCTTTACTATAAAATGACAAGCCTTCTAATCACTTTCGACAATTAAAAAGGGCACTAACCCTTTCAATTTCGAATCGAATGAGCCCTTTTCGAGTTTCTATGATAACGCTTCCTATAAACACCTTATCTGCCCCCATGCATAACTTACAACCTTTGCCCTGAGGCTTGTGGGAGGAGGAGGGTTGTCTTCCTCAAAGACCTAATTTCCATAACTTTTAACTACGTTGAACAAAATTAATATCTCAAAATTTTGATTGGATGTGTTTGGGAAAATGGTGGGTGTGAGAGGGGGTTAGTTGCTCTTCAATCACTTTCGACTATTAAAAAACCTTTACCCATTTCAATTCCAAATCGAATGAGTCCTTTTTGAAGTTTCTATGACAACTCTTTCTATAAAAACATCATATGCCCCCAGGGCATAACTTACAACCCTTGCCCCGAGGGCTGTGGGGGGGGGTTGTCATCCACAAAGACATAAATTCCAGAACTTTCAACTAAGTAGAAAAAAAATCTCAAAATTTTGATTGTATGTTTTTGGGGAAATCGTGGGCGGGAGAGAGGGATTAGTTGCCCTCCAATTACTTTCGACTATTAAAAAGGGCATCAGCCATTTCAATTTCAAATCGGATAAGCTCTTTTTGAAGTTTCTACGACAACCCTTTCTATAAAAAACCTGATATGCCCCCAGGGCATAACTTACAACCCTTATCCCGAAGACTGTGGGAGGGTTGTCATTCTCAAAGACGTTATTTCCAGAACTGTCAGCTATATTGAACAAAATGGATATCTCAAATTTTGGACTTGATGTGTTTGGGAAAAAGTGGGCGTGAGAGGGGGGTTAGTTGTCCTCCAATCACTTTTGACTATTAAAAAGGGCACTAGCCCTTTCAATTTCCAATCGAATGCAACTTTTTAAGAAACTTTTTGAAGTATCAACGACAAAGATTTCAATAAAAACCTTATATGCCCCCAGGGCATAACTTGTAACCCTTGCCCTGAGGGCTTTAAGGGGGAGGGGTTGTCATCCTCTAAGACTCAATTTCCAGAACTTACAACTACGTTGAACAAAATGGTTGTCTCGAAATTTTGATTAGATGTATTTGGATAAATGGTGGGCGTGAGAGGGGGGTTAGTTGCCCTCCAGTCACTATCGACTATTAAAAATGACACTAGCCCTTTGAATTTCCAATCGAATGAGCCATTTTTAAAGTTTCTACGACAAACCTTCCAATGAAAACCGTATATGCCCCCAGGGCATAATTTATAACCCTTGCCCCGAAGACTGTGGGGGGAGTGTCCTGCTCAAAGGTATAATTTCCAGAACTTTCAACTACGTTGGACAAAATGGCTATCTCAAAACATTGATTGGATGTGTTTGGGGAAATGATGGGCGTGGAGGGGTGTTACTTGCCTTCCATTCACTTTCGACTATTAAAAAGGACACTAGCCATTCCAATTTCCAATCCATTGAGCCCTTTTTGAAGTTTCTACGACAACGCTTTCTATAAGAACTTTATATGCCCCCAGGAAATAATTTACAATTCTTACCCTGGGGAATGTGTGGGGGGGGGGGGGTGTCATCCTCAAAGACCTAATTTCCAGAACTTTCAACTACGTTGAACAAAATGGCTATCTCAAAATTTCGATTGGATGTGTTTGGGGAAAAGGTGGACGTGAGAGGGGGTTAGTTGCCCTCCAATCCAATCACTTTCGACTATTAAAAAGGGCACTAGCCCTTTGAATTTCCAATCGAATGGGCCTTTTTTGAAGTTTCTATCCAACGCTTTCTATTAAAGCCTTATATGCCCCCAGGGCATAACTCAAAACCCCGGCCCTGAAGGCTGTGGGGGAATTTACTCCTCAAAAACATAATTTCTATCTGGAAATCAACTACGCTGAACAAAATGGCTATCTCAAAATTCTAATTGGATGTGTTTCGGGAAATGGTGGGTGTGGAAGGGGAGTTAGTTGCCTTCCGATTACTTTCGACTATAAAAAAGGGCACAAGCCACTCCAATTTCTAATTGAATGAGCCCTTTTGGAAGTTTCTTTGACAACTTTTTCGATACAAAGTGCCCTGGTCTAAGGGAAAAGAATAATAAATAATACATTGTGCCAACATCGTTCTTATATGCCCCCAGGGTATATATTACAACCCTTGCTGTGTGGGCAGTGGGGGAGTGTCCTCCTCAAAAACAGAATTTAAATGTTGGAATCAACTACGTTGAACAAAATGGCTATTTCAAAATTCTGATTAGATGTGTTCGGGGAAATGGTGGGCGTGGAAGGGGTTTTAGTTGCCTTTCAATCACTTTCGACTATTAAATTTGGCACTAGCCGTTCCAATTTCCATTTGAATGAGCTCTTTTCCAAGTTTTCTACGACAACTCCTTCGATACCAAGTGCCCTGGTATGGAAGAAAAAAAAATACATTGTGCCAACATCGTTCTTTACTTAGGCAGCGCAATTGCGCTGCCTATGATCATTTTGATGGACTTTGTTTTAAGGAGCACAGGAAAGGCAATGGGAGACCATGGAATCAAATGAGGAGGAAAAACTCTCCTGGAGTTAAAATATGCCGATGATTTAAGCATTCAGATGAAAGTGTGAGCAAAATGAATGAACTTTTAGAGGTTTTGCAAGTTCAGGATTCTAGAACAGGTTTGAAAATTATTTTTAAGAAGACTAAATGACTAAGGCTTGGAATCAGTGAAGATAAAAAGGTGACGCTGGGTAACGAAAAGATAGATCAGGTGGACAGCTTCACTTAACTTTGTAGCATTATTAGTAAAGATGGTGTGAGCAGTGAAGATGTTAAAAGTATAATAGCCAAGGCTCAGGGTGTTTTTTCATAGTTAAAAAAAGAGCAGAATATTGGAAGCTACAGTGATGACAGTGTTCAGATATGGCTCTGAAGCATGGGTGCTGTGAAAAGCGGATTAATTTTTCTAGATGTTGTTCTTGCTACCCGGCTGGCTGACTGTATTTTAAACCGTATGCTGTACGGAAAGTGTGGTTCAATCCCATTTTCTAGGGCTATAATAAGAGAAAGGTTAAGATGGCTACGGAACGTTCTGGGGATTGAGGATGACAGATTGCCGAAGATTGTTCTGTTCTGCAAACCTTCTAGGGCTAAACGGAAAGCAGGTCGTTCTCTTTTGGGGTGGGAGGATGCCATAAAGAAAGATTTAAAGGAAATAGGAACTTCCTGGGAGGATGTAAAGAGGGAGGCTTTGAATAGTTTGGGATGGAGGAGGAGCGTGCGTAAGTGTGTTGGCATCAGGTAGTTGCATGCTGCGGTGAGTTGTTAGTAGTAGTAGTAGTAGAGAAGATTGAAAACGTGGCTAAGAAATAAAATGATGGAAGAAAGGCTCACCTGACTTGCCCTCCTGCCGCAGTGTAGAAAGTGTTGTTGATAGATTTGCTAATAGTGGAAATAAGAGGCAAGAATTCGTTGTATAACATTGATAGTGTTTCTATAAATGTATCCATGAAGATAGCTTTACAGGACTCACACCTAAGTGCTGGATAGAAGAAGATCCATGCCATTTTCAATATTAGAGAGGGAATTTTTACTTTAGAGTGGGAATTTTTCGCAATGAGCCGCCCGTTCCCCAAATTTCTGTGTCGACCACTGCTTAAGTAACATTCTTTAGAAGTTAGCGTGCACTACCTTTGGTGAAAATTTGTTCTGTAGCCTTATCAGACGTAAAATAGCTAAATTAATAGACAAACTATGATTAGTCTAATTGCCCATGCATAATTAAATTTATTCTAAGTATTTGCTTTTATTTCAGTGAATATTATATTTTTTAATTTTTTAGGCCATAAGATGAAATACATGTCATTATCTAACGTTAAAAAAAAAAGAAAAAAAAGAAAAGGCGAAGCCGCAGGATTCCTGTGGTTGGGTAGTGGTCGGACGGTCTTTTTTCTAAGTAAAACATTGGAGCTCGATTGAAGTTTATATTAACATCAAAAAGTGAAATAAAATTAGGACTTTTATGAGTGTAAAAGTTACACAGGTAAAAAAAAAAAAAAAAGAGCGTTGGCTGTTCTCCCAAACAGCTGGAAAAGAATCTGGGAATAATATGAATAGTACAGGAAATATGTAGAAGGTTTTTTCTTAATATCGAGTTCTTTTATTTTTCAGGCCATGGCATTAGATGTTAGTCAGCATATTGTAGGAGCTATTGAGGAGGTGGAAAAGAAGTATTCAGAATTTGACGGAACATTCATGGGGGAGCCGGAGCATGGAGCAATTTTATCAAGAGGCAAAGAAACACTAAATCAATGCTACAAGTTCGGTTTTGAGGTAAGTGTTTCTTTGCAATATTTTATTATTGCATAAGAAACACCATTATTGAAAACATTGAAATATTAAAAAATATTATAAAAATCAAAAATAAAATGTTAAAAAGACGTAAGAAAATATTTATTATTATATTTTAATGTATAAAATATTTTATTTTATTAGTATTATATTGCGTTTTTTTTTGTTTTGGAAACTGAGAAGACAACCGTTACGACACTAACTTTGTGAATTACACCAATTACACAAATTTTGTCTTATTACTGCTCTTAAAACATGCCAAGAAACGCCAGACGCTAGTTGGCGCCGGTGAATATTTTTTTGTCAATATTAACGCCAGTGTTCCCTCTAATAAGTTAACCAAGCTCTTTGGACAGCAGGCCTAAAAAAATGTAGCTCTTATAATGAACTGAAGTCCCCTTTTTAATGACTTTATTGTATATAATGTGGAAATAATCGCTTCAGGTACCCTTGTATGACATAACGTGATTATGTAAGAATAGTGATTTGCTGGGGCTTTACATACACTTACCAATTATATACTAGCCTTGGATCTATTGAAAGGGTCGGATATCCTACAATAATTCACTTTAAGAGTATAAATGCAAAACAAAAAGGAAGAAAACACTACCATTAGCCAATTAAGGTAATTTATTCAAATTCGTTGTAATATCAAAGGCATCTATAAACTGCAGATAAACTATTTCGTTTGCACGGATTAACTTTGTGGTCATATGAACAGGTCGTGTCTTCCTGAAAAAAAGTCTAATAAATAAAATTATAGGCAGCGCAAAAGCGCCGCCTAAATAAAAAACAATGTTGGCACAATGTTTTATTTATTTTCTGGTTTTGGCCAGGGCACTTCGTATCGAAGGAGTTGTCGTAGAAACTTCGAAAAGGGATCATTCGATTGGAAATTGGAATGGCTAGTGCCCTTTTTAATAGTTGAAAGTGATTGGAAAGCAACTAACACCCCTTCCACCCCCACTAATTCCCCAAACACATCCAATCAAAATTTTGAGATAGCCATTTTGTTCAGCATAGTTGATTTCCAGATAAAAATTATGTTTATGAGGAGGACACTCCCTCCACAGCCCTCATGGCAAGGATTATAAGTTATACACATAAGGTTCTTATAGAAAGCTTTGTCATAAAAACCTCAAAAAGGGCTCATTCGATTGAAAACTCAAAGGGCTAGTGCCCTTTTTAATAGTCGAAAGTGACTGGAGGGCTGATAACCCTCCTCTCGGGCCCATCTTTTCCCCAAATACATTCAATCAAAATTTTGAGATAACCATTTTGTTCAACTCAGATGAAAGTTCTGGAAATTAGGTTTTTGAGGATGACAAATCTTCCAAACCCATCAGGGCAAGGGTTGTAAGTTATGCCCTGGGGCATGTAAGGTTTTTATAGAAAGTGTTTTCGTAGAGACTTCAAAAAGGGCTCCTTCGATTCGAAATTGAAAGGGCTAGTGTATTTTTGAATATTCGAAATTGATATGAGGGCAACTAACCCCCCTCTCATGCCCACCATTTCCCCAAACACATCCAATCAAAATGTTGAGTTAGCCATTTCGTTCAACATAGATGAAAGTTCTGGAAATTAGGTTTGTGAGGATGAAACTCCCCCCCCCTACAGCTTTCAAGACCATGGTTGTAATTTATACCCTGGGGGCATATAAGATGTTTTGTAGAAAATGTTGTCGTATAAACTTCAAAAAAGGCTCATTCAATTGGAAATTGAAAGGGCTAGTGTCCTTTTTAATACGCTACTTAAAACTAATTGTAGGGCAACTAATCCCCCTCTCACGCCCATTCTTTCCCCAAACACATCCAATCAAAATTTTGAGATAGCCATTTTGTTCAACGTAGTTGAAAATTCTGGAAATCGGGTCTTTTCCAGGTTTTTCGAAGAAACTTTAAAAACGGCTCATCCAATTGGGATTAGAAAGGGCTAGTGCCCTTATGAATAGTCAAAAGCGATCGGAGGGCGAATGCCCCCCCCCCTCCTATACCCATCACTTCCCAAAACACTTCCTATCAACATTTTGATATAACAATTTTGTTGAATGTAGTCGAAGGGTCTGGAAATTATGTTTTTGAGTATGACAACCCCCCACAGCCCTCAGGGCTAAGGTTGTAAGTTATGCCCTGATTGCATATAATGTTATATAGAAAGTGTTTTCGTAAAAACTTCAAAAGGGGCTCTTTCGATTGGAAATTCAGAGGGCTATTGCCATTTTTAATAGTCGAAAGTAATAAAAGGGAGAGGCCCCCCCCCCTCACGCTCTTCATTTGCCCAAACATTTCCGATCAACATTTTGATATGACCATTTTGTTCAACGTAGTTGAAAGGTCTAGAAGTTGAATTATATCTGAGGATGACAACCCCTTCCTCCATAGCCCGTTTTTTATAGAAAATTTTGTTGTAGAAGCTTCAAAAAGGGCTCATTCGGTTGGAAATTGAGAAGAAAGTACCTTTTTTATTTGTCGGAAGTGATCAGAGGGCAAATGTCTCCTTGCACGCCTATCATTTCCCCAAACTCTTCCAATGAAAATGTTGATATAATCATTTTCTTAAGCCTATTAGTAAGGTCTGGAAACTATGTCTCTGAGGATAACAAATCTCCCCAGCCCTCAGGGCAAGGGTTGTAAGTTGTGCCCTGGGGACATATAAGGTTTTTTATAGAAAGTATGGTCATATAAACTGCAAAGGGTTCTCATTGGATTGGTAATCAGACGCTCTAGTGCTCTTTTTAAGAGTCAAAGTGATCAGCGGGCAGCTACCCTTTCCCCCTTACGCACACGTCATATTGTCCCAAAATGCATCTAATAGAAATTTTGAGATAGCCATTCTATTCAAAATAGTCTAAATATCATATAACAAGGCTTTTGGGGTTGAAACAAACCCCAGAGATTAGGAGCTGGAAATTATAATAAGGGTTGTAAGTTATGCCCAGGAGGTATCTAATACCCTAACGGAAGGGCTGCTTGTTTGATTTCAGAAGAGGCTCAGTTTTTTCCCACGAAAAAGGCTGGGTTAGTATATAACGAAGAGATACTATTAAAAAATAAATCTTGCATGAAACAAGTTTTTCAGAAATAAGAAGTAAAGAACTCCATTAAACCAAAAATTAACAAAAATAGAATCAAATAATCTACCAAGCATACAACTACCACAAATCAGTATTAATAAATAAATGAAACCCAAACAAACAGAAATTAAACTAAGTCAAACTCAAAACGAGAAGAAATTGATCTGAGTAGGGTTCTAAACCCTATGCTTTCTAAAAGCCAGGATATAACATGTACTTTACTGAGAAATTTCTTTTAAATGTTTTCACTATTATAACTTTAAGAAATTAAAAAATTAATTAAGATTATAAGGAATATATATATCAGCATATATATATTAAACTGACAATGCACATTTTTTTCAGTTATTTGAAAAGGAAGGGGGAGTGGGACAAGGGGTCTTCGAATTTGTTCTGGGGAGAAGGAGAAAGGATGAAAGAATTTTTGTTTCTTATACATTAAATGTTTTTGTTTTTAAAACGGTTTTCTACCATAAACCTTAATGCAACTTATAATTTTTGCGAAATTCAGTAGCAAGGTAAATAAAAAAAGCACTAATTGTTGCCCAAGTTGTCAAAATCGCAGATTTGCAATATTTTAGGGACGGCTTGAAGTGTCAAGTTGAGAATTCCTGGGAGCGTTGGGGTCGGGGAGGCTAATTGGAAGCTGAATCATGACTTGGGGGAATGGTAGGACTAGATCAAATGCAACCAGTTTATAAAAATTTCATACCTTAATATGTAGTTAACAGTTTAGTGATGGATTTGAAAATTTCAGGTAGAGTAAAAGAGAGAAAGGGGAGGGTCGGTGGGACTTAACATTTCTTTTGAAAGATCAGCGCAAAAATGCTATGATTCTAATCTACCTAAATATTTTTACGCTATAACTCCCTATGTCAATTATAATCTATTCACGCATAAGTGACGAGGTTATCAGAAGGTATTAAGTGGTACCAGGTTATTAAAAAAACACATCTGGAACTTGGAACATCTCGGAAATGACGCGGGTATCAAGTTGGAACCTTCTGGGAACTGAACAAAAGTCTATTTTAAACATTTGTCTTGAACAATGAAAATTACTGAAACTTTCTAGGATTAATATAAACATATATTAAACAATCATTCTACTTTAATTAGTTATTTCCAGTAAACTGCTTTTATTACAGTGATTTTCTCGTTTTTTTCTGCTGATTCTTGACAAATAAAAACCACATTGTTTAGATTAAATGTCGTATTCAGTAAAATGTTGATGACACGCAGCCTATTTATAGGGTTTGAAAGGAAGGGGCCACCACTCTCATTTTTAAAGTGTGATTAGCCTTGTGATATTTTTGTTTGACCTGTTATCGCTAATGCTATGGAAAATAAGAGTACACATAGCCCGAAATACATATCGTTTTTAGTAAAGCGTAATTAATGATATGGCCTTTAGAAGGTGCTGGTAGCCCTACTACTTTTTGTGGTAATTTCTGTTTTTTAAGCTTTATTTCATTTTGAATTTTGTTTGTGTAAGATTTCATTTATTTAATCTACGTCAGTATTGTTATCTTTGTATTTGATGTAATTATTCATTATAATTTCTGTTAGTTTTGGGTTTCATCTATTAATTGACAGTAATTTGTGTTCGCTTTAAGTTTAATACTTTTCTTTGAAAAACTTCTTTTCTGGAAATAGTTTTTATTTTAAATTAATTACTATTTCAGAAATGGCTTTATAACTTAGGAGTAGGCAAGATTGTAACAGGGCCCTCTTAAATTTCAGAATCATTGCATTTTTTCGTACAATTTTTTATATTTCACATACAATCCACTCACCGACAGTTCACTCACAAATAAACTCACCGACAGTCCCACGAATCCAGCGATCTTCCCATCACCTGACAATCAAAACCAAATTGAAATTTTGTCTATTCCATCGCGGAACCAGCGCTAACTAGACAACACCGGACAAATAAATATCTTGTTACATATAATTAAATCTTTTTTAACATTTACCCTGAGTAGAAAACTTTTCATCAGTTTCCTAAAGAAATATGTCTTTGGGACTGTTAGATCTTAGCAGGAATCGAGTTCCAATCACGCCACACAGTCGCGTCTAGACCGAAGTCTGAACGAACTGAGGGAGTCAAGCGGGATATTCCCTATTTAATCAGTGTTCCATCATATTGTTTTTAAATTCTGCTGCCTCTACCATACTTTTAAATCCATCAATGTCTTGATTATTCAGCCCAATCAGAACTGCTAGACTATCTCTTAAGCTCAGATGCTTAGGCTAGCTAAGGCTAGCTCTGACAGTTTACTGGGACTATGTCTAGGAGTTTGATTTGAAGAGAATTTAGCATTTGAGTGAAGAGAATTTCTGCGCAAAATGTCCAAACAGCAGATTGTACGTTTTATGGAGATAAATTTTCTTTCGTGGTTTATCGGGTATGTAGATTCAGTGTTGGGTATTGACAATTTCAATATAAAAGACCAATATATTTATTCGGTTTACTTTTCGTGTTCCTGAAATTACGGTTAGGCTATGGATCTTGTCCAATAAAATGCCCTATTTTATTTGAATACTTTTTATGTTTTTGAGTTAATCTTTTTTAATCTCCCCAATCTTACTCTTTTATTGTTAAGTGTCTTGACTAAGTTTTACTATTTTTTAGTTCTATAGAGATCTGCAAACGTTGAACATGGGTAGATTCAGATCCAGTGTTGCCGAGAGAATAACTGAACTTGCCAAAAAATGGATGAGGCATGCCATTGATCGATGTGAAAGAGGAAGAGGCGTACGTCCTAAGTGGGCTCATCATGGTTTGAACTTTTTAATTGTTGCTTGCGATCCCAAGCATACCCGTCATTTAAGTGATTCTGAATTCGAAGAATTTAAAAAGAATATTAGTGAGTGTCTTGCTCATGTAATTGGAAAATTAGATGATGAGGGTTTTGTATCTTCAGGATTACCATCACTTCACAGAAGATCATGGTTTTCCTCAAAGGGATCTCAGTGCGTTTCTGATGACCAGTCTGACATGATGTCAAATCCTACCACTTCATCTTTTGGTTCTACACATTCGAGTGTGTCATACTTTGATGATGAAAAGTCTATGTCAAGCTCAATACAATCTCCGACCCGTCCCAGTGCCAAAGTCGTCTCTAATTGGCAAAAGCACGTTGCCAAGTCAGTAAGTCAAGTGGATGAAGAGCGGGATTCTTTCCTTCAGAGTAACGGAATTATTGGCAGAGTGAAAGATGTTTGTCCAATATTCAAAGTTCAAATCAAATCTAAAACAGTAAACTTCCCGTGGCAGAAGGGTATCAAAATAGCCCAAGGGAGGTTTTGTAAAGTGTTTGTAGCGATTAACACAAAAACTGGGGAGGTGTATGCTACGAAAGAGATACCGATCTCACAAGGAGACAACAGAGCTCTGAGAAAGCTTGCCGATGAGCTGCGTATATTTGAAGGTATTAGACACAGAAATCTCGTCCGCCACTATGGCGTTGAGATTCACAAGGACGAAATGCTTATTTTTATGGAATATTGTGCAGAAGGGACATTGGAGTCACTGATTGAAGAAATGAAGGACCCCTTACCTGAAGAGTTGATTAGAAGATACTCAAGACAACTATTAGAAGCTGTTTGTGAGCTACATAAGCACAGTATTGCTCATAGGGATATTAAGAGTAAGTTGGATTGTTTTCCCGCCTTAATTCCAGTTTTTCTTCCTTATTCCCTCTCTTTTATTCTCCTTGGTACCTTTCTCTGGCTCCTCCTGTTATTTATAATAAATAAACGAGGTATAACTGTACATGAGCTCCATGGCCGTAAATCATCTTAATCCTTATCCTCCTAACATATTTTACAAAAGGGATAAAAAAATGTTTACAATCATGTTTAAACATTTTTTGACATCAAACGAATCTTAATGTAAAGAAACAAGAAACAACATCCTATGCCAGGACTAGCCACAACAAAAGTCTTTTGAGCTTGCATGCAGCCTATAGACGGTAATTACCCACTCCTGACTTAAGCTAAGATTTACTTGAATGTATTTTTTTTTTTTAACCCTGAAATTGCTTCTGATATCACATTACTTAAGCACTGCTTTCTTTAGAATGCTTTTAACTCTTTTTGATGCCAGTTTTTTCGCACAATCAAAAAATAGATATGTTTCAGAATACATATTCTAAATATATGTGACTGCCCAGTGGAGGAAGGAGGGAGATAGTTTTGCAGCTGGGCTTACTCATAAATGCTATAGAAATAATATACATTGCTCTTTTTTAATGTTATTGTTTTTTACGCATTGAAAAAATCACCATTTAATTAAAAAATGCTTCCTTTACTTTTGTATGTTTTGAGTATTTCATTTAAGTACATATCCGTATAGTACACTTTGACTATACGCTATCTGGAATTCATTGATGTTTTAAGTTTTAGTTCCCCAAAAAGCATTAACTCTGAGTATTTTTATATACATCCCTGTTAAGTAAAAACAATTTTCCTTTAATCCAGACTATGGAATGACTGTTCTTCAGATATCTCCTTCAATGGTGTCTTCAAATTATTTACTACTGAAATTGTGTATTCTTGGAGTTATTATTTAAGTTATGTTTCATTATATACCAAAAATAAACAGACACTTAAATAATGTATTGATTTAATTCGTTCTTTGATTGCATTAAATAAAAAAAAACAAGTTTTTTAAACTGAAAGTAAGGAGCGACATTAAAACTTAAATCGAACAGAAAGTATTCCGTATATGAAAGGGGCTGTCCCCACCTCAACGCCTTGCTCTTTACGCTAAAGTTTTTTATTATTTTAAAAAATAGAGTAGTGAGAAAGAGTCAAACTTTAGTGTAAAGAGCAAGGCGTTGAAGAGGGGACAGCCCTTTTCATATACGGAATAATTTCTGTTCGTTTTAAGTTTTAATGTCGCTCCTTACTTTCAGTTTAAAAAACTTGTATTTTTTTATTTAATTTCTGATCGTTTTTTAGTTAATGCAGCTTTTATTTTGGCTCACCGTCATTGAATAAGTAAACAAAATTTGCATAAAAATTTTACTCTTCTTTTGCTAAATGGATGTCTCTAAATTTGGTGCTGACGTAATTTACAAAATAACTTACGAAACGAACTTCTATATTCGTATATTTTTCTTCTGGCAAAAAATACGTTGCAGATATAGTTGCAGATTTTTGTAGATATGAGCTTGAAACCTATGTAATACGGTTTTCTGATACGTTGAATCTGACGGTGTGATTCTCATTAAAATTCTTTCACTTGTAGGGGATATTTCCTCCCTCTTTAAAAATTCAGGTAAATTTTGTCAGGCTCGTAGCCTTTGATGAGTAATACTAAACTTAATAAAATTTATATATTTAAAATCAGCATTATAAGCCCATTCTTTTGATACATTTATTGACATCAAAATTCCGTTTTTAAAAGTTTAGATTACTATTGAGCCGCATCGCTTTTTTTTTTTTTTTCTTTTTTTTTTTTTATTACGTATATGTTATTATGTATATGATGGGGTTCTCCCCTTAGTCAATACCACGCTCTTTACGTTAAAAGTTTAAAAAAAATTTAATTCACAAACACCCTGAATCACAAAGGCCGTTTAATTAGAATAGATAGCTTTTTTGAAAGTACTAAAAAAAACTGTAGCGTAAAGAGCGATGTATTGACGTGGGGGAGGACCCCCTCATATACGTAATAATTTCTATTCGTTTTAAGTTCCAATGCTGCTTCTTACTTTCAGTTGAAAAAACTTATTTTTTTAATTTGATTTCTGATCGTTTTTTAAATAATGCTTGGAAATCCGGCGCACCCTTCATAGAAATGTCCCTTACCCCAAAGAAACACTCTCCACGGAAAGATTCTTCCGAGTAACCCCCTCCTCCAGCCCCCCCCCCACCAGAAAAAAATCCTTCCTGAAAATGTCTGTATACTTCCCAATAACCAATACAATAATATATAAGCAATGGGCAAAGTTCATATCTTGCAGCCCTTCCCCTGGGAACTGTGGGGGATTAAGTCATCCTAAAATACATATTTATTAGATTTTCGACTACGCTGAACAAAATAGCTATCTCAAAATTTTAATTGGGTGACTTTGAGAAAAAATGAGCGCGGGAGGGGGCCTAGTTGCCCTCCATTTTTTGGAGGGCACGCATCGTGATCTTTCTTCGAGCAAAAAATGCAAATTTCCACCTTTTTGCAGATAGGAGCGTGAAACTTCTTTAATAGGGTTCTCTGATAAGCTGAATGTGATGGTGTAATTTTCGTTAAAGTTAATTCAAATGCAAAATTCCACATTTTTGCAGATAGGAGTTTTAAGCTTCTTTAATAATGTTCGTTGATAAGCTGAATCTGATGGTGTGAATTTTGTTAAGGTTAATTAAAAAAATTTGCAATTAAAACAAAATTTTATTGTTTAAAAAAAATTGAGTTTTGAGAAAGTCAAACTTTAGCGTAAAGAGCGAGGCATTGAGGAGGGGACAGCCCCTTTCATATACGGAATAATTTCTGTTCGTGTTAAGTTTTAACGTCGTTCCTTACTTTCAGTTAAAAAAAAACTTTTTTTTATTTTATTTGTGAACGTTTTTTAATTAATGCAGGTTTTGACTTTGGCTCACCATGCATGAATAATTAAAACGAAATTTGCATATTAATTTTACTTTATTTGGTTAAATGGCTTTCTCGAAACTTGTTGAATTTTATTTACGATCGTTTTAATTAGTAATAAATATACATAACTTACGAGTTAACTTACGTAACAAACTTCTATATTCATATATTTTTAATACGTATATTAGGGGGTTTGCCCCCTAGTCAACACCTTGCTCTTTAAGCTAAATTTCGAATTTTGTTCCAATTTTTTAAAAATGCTCCGTTAATCACAAAGGCCGTTAATTAGAATAAATAGTTCTTATGAAAGTTCTAAAAAATCTTTGGCTTAAAGAGGCATTGACTAGAAGGTGAACCCAATCATATAGCTATTATTTTTTTTTCGTTTTAAGTTTTGATGTTGCTCCTTACTTTCAGTTGAAAAACTTGTTTTTTTATATTTAATTTCTGATTTTTTTTTTAAATAATGATGGGAAATCCGGTGCCCCCTTCATAGCAAAATCCCTTCCCCCATGAAAACTTCCCTCATGAAAAAATCCTCCCATATAACCCCCGACCCATCCCCATCCTCCACTAACAGAAAAAATTCCCCCTGAAAACGTCTGTATACTTCCCAATAACCAATACTATATGTTAACATTGGGTAAAGTTCATAACTTTCAGCCCTCCCCCTGGGGGATTTGAGGGATTAAGTCATCCTAAAAGACATAGTTATAATATTTTCGACCATGCTGAACAAAATTGCTATCTCAAAATTTTGATCGGGTGACTTTGGGAAAAAAATGAGCCTGGGAGGGGCCTAGTTGCCCTCCATTTTTTTTGGTCACTTAAAAAGGGCACTAGAACTTTTAATTTCCGTTCCAATGAGCCCTGCCACGATATTCTAGGACCACTGGATCGATACGATCACCCCTGGGAAAAAAAACAAAAAAAACAAATGAACACGAATTCGTGATCTTCCTTCTGTCAAAAAATGGAAAATTCCATATTTTTGTAGATAGAAGCTTGAAACCTCTACAGTAGGGTTCTCTGATACGCTGAATATGATTGTGTGATTTTCATTGAGGTTCTATAACTTTTAGGGGGTCTTTCCCCCTTTTTTCGAAAATCAGCCAAATTTTCTCAGGCACTTAACTTTTGATAGGTAAAATTAAACTTGATGAAACTTATATATTTGAAATAAGAATTACAATCTGATTCTTTTGATGTATCTATTGGTATCAAAATTCCGTTTTTTAGAGTTTCGGTTACCATTGAGCCGGGTCGCTCCTTACTTACAGTTCGTTACCACGAACTGTTTGACAAAGAAATGAAAAAAACAACAACAAAAAAAAAAAATTCAAAAAAGTGAAAAAGCAAAAATATGAAATGATTTAAATGGGAATAACCAGTGTTTATTTTTTTAATCTAAAATCACTTTTAATTAGACCTTTTTTTATGATCTTTAAAGTTTCCTGCGTAATAATGTACGTTATGGAACTTATGTACTTTAAATCTTTCCTTATTGGTGGATATTCCCACCTCATCAGTCATAAATAATCTTATTACCTAAGCTTTTTAATTTAACTTCTTAAGTCACAACGTGAAATTACTATCAGTCTCGCAGGAAATAAGTGGGATATTTTTAGCTATTTATATAATACTTTTTTGGGCTTGTTTTGTGTTTTCACTTATTAACTTTGAAAAATTGCAGGTTTGAACATATTTTTGACTGGAGGGGTAATTGGGTTAAACTTGGTGATTATGGTTCAATCAACAAAGGGGTAATTGACTAAGAATATGGTTATAAACTTGGTGACATTCGTGGATTAATCCCACCTCATCAGTCATAAATAATCTTAATACCTAAGCTTTTTCGTTTAACTTCTTAAGTCACAATGTGAAATCTCAATTTGCAATTGCAATCGATAGCGATTTTCTTCAGAAAAAAGCAGACAATACCGCATAAGCTTATTAATTTTGAAATGTTTCAGGTGCGAACATATTTTTGGCTGAAGGGGGTAATTGTCTTAAACTTGGTGATTATGGTTGTGCTACCAAAATTAAATCTCATACTACCGTTGCTGGTGAGCTGCATGGCTTTATAGGAACACAAGGTAGGCAAGTTCTATTTGTTTTGTTTTTTTAAGTTTCTTTCCAACTGCCACCCAACTAGGCACAGTGAAGTGTCAGGACTAGGGATAGCATTAAACAAGGGACAAAAAAGAGCTCCCTAACCTGCAGTTCTGCCGCGAACCTTGTGACTAGGGATAGAGCAGATAATGGTTGTTTTGTGTTTTCTGGTTGTAGTTAAGTACTCTTATTTCTTTATTATCTCTCACCCTTGTTTTATTTATGGCTATGGTTCTCTACGGTGAACTATGTTGTGACTGGAACATCAGCAGGAACTATTTATTCTTTTTTCTTTCGTTTCCTTGTGCATTTCCCAGCCATAGAGGCTTTAGGGGGATTGTGGTTTAAGGTCATTTATTCTCGAATAATTGTATTCCATTTCTTCATACTTTTTTAATATTAATAAACTAATTGATGAATTGTTATGGGCAAAAGAGGTAGTGTAGATGGCCAACGCGAATTGTTAAATTAATAAGCAAATCAAAATGAAACCCCTCTGGACACGTCTTAGTACCCTTTTTTACCCCCTGGGTAAAAAATCGGGTATTTTCAGAATTTTTTTTTTGGTTGTTACAAGTTTTTTTGTCATGAGTAAAGTTTCGCCCTTGTTGCCACGCCGAACCATGAAATAAAATAAGCGGAAACCAATTTTGTAAATTTGATAATGCTTTTGTAAGAATTTTCAGCTATTGGAGAAACTTACAAATAATCATTTAGGAAAGAATTTTTTTAAGAAACACCCGCACACAGTTTTTTTTTGTTTATGCAATGTACAGCAATCTCAATTTTTTGGTGTTTGCAGCAAAAAATTGAATTTAATATTTGCGCATTGCATAAAAAAGTATAAACTGGTATTTTCGGAATCAGAAAAAAGTGAGAATCCTAATTCTATTTGAAAAAAGTTGAAATGTGACAAAATATGATAATTGGTATTTCCAAAAACGTATTTTTGAAAGCAAGTCCATTAATTAATAGTTTAGAGTGTTTAATTTTGAATAATAAACATATTAATGCGTAGCTCAGATTTTTATCTTTTCAAAGATATATACATTTTTTTTTTATTCCGGTTTGGTAACAAGATTTTGGGGTTATATTCTTACATAATTTTAATCATTCGACCACTGATTGTTTTTACCCAGTTTACTGCCAATTAAAGGCTGTGTTTGTCTTTTGCTAAAGCAATAAGAAAAGTTGCACTTTCTAGAGCTCCATGATAATGTATTTACTTTTACTCATTTCTGCTGATTTTTCAAATACGTTCCTTATTTTCAAACTTTGCCCGATAAATGCTGTTAAATGAACAATCATAGCAAACAAAAAAACAATAGTAACTAATATAAATGAGTAAATAAATCTTTAAACGCGTGAAACTTAAATTGAATATGCAAATCCATCTTGAAACGAACAAAAATTACTACAAAGAAGAGTTGGGGTTTTGCCTCTTTCTTTCACTGTAAAAGCCTAAAACCTACTTCATCATTAAAAATTTCAGAGGGAGGGAAGAGGGCTAGTCGCCATCGGATCACTTTCGACTCTTAAAAGGTGAATTAGAACTTTCAATTTCTAATCAATTAAGTCTCCTCCAAAGTTTATACGACCAACACTTCCATAAAAAGTTTAAATGCCCCCGCGACATAAGTTACAACACTTCACGTGGCTCTGGGAGGGGGGGGGGTTGTATGTTTGCAACAATGTTTATGTAATCTTATCGTTGGACTTTTTCAAACGAGCTGACTATCTCATAATTTTCATTTGATGCATTTGGGGAAAAGAGGGTGTTTGTGTTAGGGAGGAATAGATGCCCTCCGTTACCTTTTGACTCATAAAAAGGTAACTAAAACTTTCAATGTCCAATCAAATGAACCACCTTCGAAGTTTATATGACCACCCCTTACATAAAACCTTATACACCTCCAGGGCATAACTTAAAACACTTGCCTCTGGGCTCTGGAGGGCTGTTTCGATCTCCAGAGTTCTTGTTATCTGATGTTGGAACTATTTAAAAAAAAATGGCTATCTTAAAATTTGTATTGGATGGGTTTGGAGAAAAAAGGGCTATGGGGTGGGACTAGTTGCCCTCAAATCTCTTTTGACTCTTTAAATGTGAATTAGAACTTTCCGTTTCCAATTAAATGAGCCCTCTCCAAAGATTATACGAACATCCCTTCCATAAGAACCATATATGCCCCCTGGGAATAACTTACAACGCCTACCCCCGGCCCCTGGGGGATTGTATTAACAAAGGATTATTTGTTATATGATATTTGAACTATTTTTAACAAAATGGCTGTCTCAAAATTTATATCCGATGCATTGGGGGAAATGGGGCGTTGGGGGGGGGGGGCTAGTTGCCCTCGGATTTCTTTTGATTCTTAAAAACTTAACTAAAACTCTCAATTTCCAATCAAAGAGCCCTCTGAAGTTTTTACGAGCATTCCTTCCATAAGAACCATATATGCCCCCTGGAAATAACTTACAACGCCTGCCCCCGGCCCCTGGGGGATTGTATTGACAAAGGATTATTTGTTATATGATCTTTTAACTATTTTTAACAAAATGGCTGTCTCAAAATTTTTATGGGTTGCTCTTGGGGAAAAAAGGGCGTGGAGGGCTAGTTGACCTTGGATCTCTTTTGTCTCTGAAAAAGTGAACTTGTTCAAGTTATGCCCCCAGGACATAACTTACAACGCCTCTCCCCCGGGCCCTGGAGGGCTGCGTTGACACCGGATTTTTTGTTATCTGATCTTTGAACAATAAAAAAAAAATGGCTATCTCGTAATTTGTATCGGATGTGTTTGAGGAAAAAGCGCTTGAAGTGGGGGGGGGCTAGTTTCCCTCTGATCTCGTTTGAATCTGAAAAAGTGAACTAGAACTTTCAATTTCCAATCAAATGAGCCTTCTCTGAAGTTTATACGAGTACCCCTTCCATAAGAACATAAATGCATCCATGGCTAATTTACAACGCCTACCCCCGGCCTCTGGGGGACTGTATTGACAAAGGAGCTTTTGCTATATGATCTTTGAACTATTTTTAACAAAATGGCTGTCTCAAAATTTTTATCGGATGTGTTTAGAAGAAAAGGGCGTGAGGGGGTCTAGTTGCCCTCGGATCTCTTTTGACTCTTAAAAAGTGAATTAGATATTTCAATTTCAAATCAAATGAGCCCTCTTTGAAGTTTTCACGAGCATTCCTTCCATAAGAACCATATATGCCTCCAGGACATAAATTACAACGCCTGTCCCCGGGCGCTTGGGAATTGTGTCGACATCTGAATTTCTATTATCTGATCTTTGAACTATTTTTAACAAAATTGACATCTAAAAAATTTTCATCGGATGCATTTGGGGGAAAATGGGCTTGGGGGGCTAATTGTCCTCGGATCGTTTTTTACTGTTAAAAACTGAACTAAAGCTTTCAATTTCCAATCAAATGAGCTGAAGTTTTTACGAGTAATCCTTCCATAAGAACCATATATGCCCCAAGGGCATAACTTGCAACGTTTGCCCCCGGGCCCTGGGGGAATTGTATTGACAAAGAATTTTTTGTTATATGATCTTTGAACTATTTTTAACAAAATGTATATCTCAAAATTTTTATTGGATACTTTTGGGGAAAAAGGGGTTTTGGGGGGGGGCTAGTTGCCTTTGGATCTCTTTTGGCTTTTAAAAAGGGGTCTTGAACTTTCAATTTTCAATCAAATGAGCCCTCTCTAAAGCTCTTACGAGCATCCCTTCCTTGAGAACCATATATGCCCAAAGGGTATAACTTACGACGCCTGCCCCCACGTGGGGGGGGGATTGTGTCGACATCTGAGTTTCTGTTATCTGACATTTGAACTATTTTTAACAAAATGGCTATCTCAAAATTTTTATCGGATGTATTCGGGAAAAGGGGCTAGTTGCCTTCTGATCTCTTTTGACTCTTAAAAAGTGAACTGGAACTTTCAGTTTCTAATCAGATGAGCCCTGTCAAAAGTTTATGCGAGCATCCCTTCCATAAGAACCATATATGCCCCCAGCGCATAACTTACAACGGCTACCCCTGGACCCTGGGGGTTTAAGTTGACACCTGACTTTTTCTTATCTGACCTTTCAACTATTTTTCACAAAAGGGCTATCTCAAAATTGTTATCGAACTGGTCTGGGGAGAAAAGGGCGTGGAGGGCTAGTTGACCTCCGATCTCTTTTGACTCTTAAAAAGTGAACTAGAACTTTCAATTTCCAATCGAATGAGCCTTCTCTGAAGTTCATACGAGCACCCCTGCCATAAGAACTATATATGCCCCCAGGGATAATTTACAACGCCTGTCCCCGGGCCCTGGGGGATTGTATTGACAAAGGAGTTTTTGTTATATGATCTAAGAACTATTTTTTTACAAAATTACTATCTCCAAAATTTTTACCATATATACCCCCAGGTCAAAACTTACAACGCCTGCCCCTGGGATTGTGTCGACATCTCAGTTTCTGTTATCTGACATTTGAACTATTTTTAACAAAATGGCTATCTCAAAATTTTTATCCGATAAATAATTTCGGATACCACACTGCCTTTTCATGACGATAAATAAAAGTTCAAATAGGGATAAAATCGTTTTAATAGACAGTGATGACGATAATAGTGATAGACATTCACAAAAATACGGGATATTTCGGTCATATATGCAGTGACCATCATCAATAGTAAAACTAAACTAAAACAATTTAAAACAAAAGTTTATATACTAAATCAAATAAAACTGCATATTGTTTAAATCTCTAATTCTTTTCAAAGCAAAGGCGGAAGCTATTCTCTTTGACCTTCTTGTATTCGATTCATTAGTGTTCAATGATATAACATTTAGACAAAGGTCAACTACATTGGGTGAATTGGACTTTATTCTGTCAGAAATTGATAAATTATCATAGATAGAGTTCAGCCCATATTCACCTGTATCCCGATTCAAAGCAATATTCTTGAATAAGATTTTCTTTATTTCAAGAATTTCACGAAAATTTTGCTTTAAACCCCGATCCCTAGAAATCAAAAAGACATTCCCGAACAAAATAAAATGGTCTGGAAAATTAAAAATATGTTCTGAAAGGGTTGAAGTAAAATCTTCAGACTTATAATCTTGCTTTAAAGCCGAAGAAATTGAATCTTTGTGTTATAATAATCTCATTTCCAAACTAGATAGATAGATAGATAGATAATTTTATTCACCCACTCGATACAAAACCACAAATGGCACGAATGGAGTATAAAAAAAAACAAAAAAAACACTTAACTGCAAAAACAAAAACAAACGTTACGATACACCGCCAATAAATAAAAACATTATTACAAAAACTCACTAAGGACGAATTGCAATTGCCAGACTACTAGGCCCAAGCGACCCCAAAAATTCAGAACGACGTTTCGTCACAGCAGCAATCGGATCTGTGATACCGAACCTTGCAGACATCTTGGAATTTTTAACCCACGGTGGGGTATTTAAAAGAAATTTTGCATATTTGTAAAAAAGTGATCGAAGGTTTCTTTTATCACTAACACTAAATATATGCCAAAACGGTGATAAAGCCAGAAAGTGTGGGATCACCAGTGCATTATATAGCCTAGCTCGAATTTGTCGATTATATTTCGCTTTAGTTGAAAATAGCGCCCCGTAAGCCTTACGTGCCTTTTCTGCGAAATTACTTATTTGGCGAGCACGTGTAGATGCCATGTTATGACCTATAGGCATTCCTAAGTACATTATGGAGTCAGACAGTGGAACCTCTTGAGCACCAAATTTGACAGCAAGATCTATACAATCTGCATTTCTCCTATTGAAAGCAACAATCTCGCTTTTACTTGCATTAAAAGATAGGCCTATCTCTCTATAAGCATCATCTAGAATCTGAAAATTTTCATCAATACGAGACAAACATCTACTTAAATTAAAAATATCATCTGCGTAATTAAGTAATGTTACATCCAAACCTCGGAAAATGCAGCTCATTTGCACTAACTTTTGGGCCTCGAGAACACTATTATTATACAACCGGGGTGACGAAATTGCACCCTGCCTAATGCCCTTTCTAACCGGAATAGCTTTTGGTAATACAATCGGCCCGTTAGGAGACGGGACTTTAACTTGGACTCGAAGCTTCTTATACATATCCCGAAAAGGCAAAATAACCGATCGGTCCACACCACGTTTATGAGCAGACACTAATAACTGGGGATGTATCCCAGAATCAAAAGCACGTCTAACATCGTGACTCGCTAGAATAAGGGATTCATTCAGTTCATCAGCTTCTATTAATATATTAGCAAGAATATAATGGACATGCTCGCGACCAACACCTTTTTTAAATCCGAACTGATTATCGGGGGTAGAACATTGAAAAGCAATATGATCTATAACTAGCAATTCCATAAGCTTACATAAAACCGGCGAAACAGTTATAGGGCGGTAAGATACGCATTCAAACGGATTTTTCCCTTTTTTCAAAATAGGTGTAATTACTCCAGTACCAAAAACGTCGGGAACGAGACCAGAATTAAAGATAATTTGGAATAGAAGCTCTAAATGACTCAGGAGACCAGCAGTACCATGTACAAGATGCAACCCACACAACTTGTCGACACCTTTCGATTGTTTCTTTTTTAATTTTGAAATTGCACGAATCAGATTAGGAACAGTTACTATGTAGCCAACACCAGAACTAGGCAATTCCATGAACTTATCAAGTTCGACTTCATATTTATCTTCAAGATCTTGTTCGGGTGGAGAGAACTCAGAAGTAAAGTGGGACACCCAATCTTGCTCAGAGATCACAGGTTCGACACCATTCTGATCACCCTTACGTTCAAGAAATCTCCACACAGCATTTGGATCATTACTTATCAATTGACTATGTTGATCGATCACTTCACATTTATGCTTAGACAAAATCTTAGCAAATCTGCGTTTGCTGAACAGCCGAACTTCATTTACAACACCTGATTTCGGACGACCACACTCGTTCCAGAGCCTAAGCCAAAATTTTGCACGACCACATGCTTCACTTAGAGCAGGGTTTTCGGACCACTTTGGAATTTCCGTTCCCACTCGGACTTTACGAATGGGGACCGCAGCGGCCTCGGCAGATAACAGTGCGTGAGATATTTCACTACAGTAGATGTTTAGTAGCAGCTGTTTCTCTTCATCTTGAATACATACACTCTGCTGTAGTAATTGGAACGGCACTTTAATCTTTGTGAGAATCTCATCCAATACGTAATGATAAGTAGCCAGGTCAATTTTACTCCAATTAGTTTTGATTTTCCACTTCTTTTCATTAGTTGGGGGGTTAGGAGAGGCAGGAATTACTCGAAAAGTGTTTATAATTGGAAAGTGATCAGACGCGCTTACGCTCAGATCTACGTGCGAATTGCCGCAAGCTGGAGATTGGATGGAACTTAACATGAAGTCGAGAGATGAAGTCGAGCCTGAGTTATGGATATAAGTAAAACACAGATCATTGTTAGCAAGACGAAGACCGTCACAGGAAGATAGGAGGATCTGTGCTCGAGCGTTAGACTCATCAGTCAAGTCACAGTTCACGTCACCAGCGACTATACATACAAGGCCCTGGCTAGAACAGCTGCCCACCGAACTCGATAGCTTACTGCAGGCTTCACTAAATTTTTTTTCTGATTTACTGTCTCTGTAGTCTGTTGGCATGTACACAGAGTGGATAACAGTTTTGTGCACCTTAACAGCAACAAAAAAGTCTGAAGATTTATACAGAATGGGATTTAACCTGCTGCTAACAAGAATGGCGATTCCACCGGACGGCCTTCCCCTGCCCGATGACTTTGCAGGAGTAGCAAATACTTTGACGCCATCGTTTAGCTCAAGCAGACTAACGGCTTGATTCGAGAGGAAGTGTTCCTGCACACAGAGTACATCATTATAACATAACAATCCTTCTAACAGTGGCATTTTATCAACCACTCCACCATTTAAGTTCCATGAAACAACCCGTATAGAATCACCGATCATTGTTTAGAAATTAGCTTCTGAGCTACTGGACATTGGAAGCTGTAGCACGGGTGTCGAGAAGAACCACACAGAGCGCATTTGGGGGCATTTTGGCATGGATTGTCCCGAGAGCTGGAATGATCTCCACCGCACTTTGAACATTTCGGGGGATCTACACAAGATTTTGCTGCATGTCCGTAGGACTGACAGTTGTAGCACTGCATCGGTAAGAATTTAAATTCTGTAATGGGTAGTCGCTCGTAACCAAAAATGGGCGGAGAGTTCATTGCGATAAAGAGATGAGCTTTGCTTTCAAACTGTAATTTGAATGACCGAGTACTACCAATTTGTACGGCCTTAACACAGTTCGGTACAACTGAGCGCAGTTCGTCATCTGAAGTTTCAGTGGGAACGTGGCGGATTATTCCGAAGAAAGCGGGAGTTTTTACTTTAACACTTATAGTTGAGTCACTTTTACCCACTGCCTCAGCCAGGGACTCGGCAGCATTCTTGTTGTTCAAGACTACTCTCCATTCAGATTTCCTAGGTTTCAGCTCCACAATGTTCGAACTAGTATCACCACATACTCTGTCCAAATAGGATTTCCGAGCGCTAGGGTTCGAAAGATCTTTCGGGGGATTCTTCAAAACAACCGCATATGACAGTTTCGACATGATCGTGTTGGTTTCTGCCGCAGGCATAGCAGAGACAGATGGAGAGGGATTAGAATCCACGTAACTATCGAACTTAGCACACAATTCGTTTACTTTCCGGGTTAGGGTAGCCGTCACTTCTCCCGGGATTATCGGAACTTCATCAGGTTCGAAAATCACAAACCGCGGCAACGAGATATTTTTATCTTCACAAACCCGAAATACTTTTAATATGTCCAGGATATCATCGGTGTTCTTCGATCGCGCAGTAACACGTGTGGTAATTCCTGCTAGGGGCCACAATAACTCCTTCGCCATTGCAATTGCTTCCTCTGAGAAAAACTCGACTGCTTTTTTCGCTATATCCTCCGAGCGATTACCAGCTTTTATCGCACGGAAAGCATAATTCAGTAACGCATTCCAAACCAATTTCTCATTACTCCCCATCGCAACAGCCACGTCACAATCCGTAATGCAAAATCAAAGTCCGAGGGGAGGAGCCAGTTCAATAAACTACGACGTAATACAGAGCTATTTAAGCTAATAAGCGAGGGAAGCGTAGTCTCTTGCTACCTGATCCCCGCAGTTTAAGGGAGTCACACTCCCGGCAGGTACAACGGCCCTTGCGACAAGAAACTCCCCTCTTCTGCTCGCTTATTAGTAAAATTTAATAATATGAACGCACTCTAGAATCCGCTATTAAGAATTATTATTAGTAATTCACATTCATTGGATCATTGGATCACAAGTACATTGGATCTGATAAACCCCACTTTGGTGCCCCAATGAAGTTAGATCCTTCCCAGAATTTAGAAAACTACCCAAAGTATTATTACTCTTTAAAGCTACCCTTAGACCATTGCCTTGTAAAATTATTTTAAGTTTTTCACTTAGCCCGGGTACATATGGTAAGGAACAAAAAACATCCTTCTCCCGAGTTGTCTCCAAGACTACCTTAGAAATCTCTAGAAACCTTTTTCTTCTTTTTGAAAAAGTCTGGTTAATTAACCACTCTGGATACATGTTGCTTATTAGTATTTTCCTTAGAAAAGACAACTGATCCTAAAAAAATGAGGGCCCCTTTATCCCCTTTATTAGTTAATATTTTTGTGGAGAATATTGAAATAATTGCGTTAGATTTATATTTTATAAAACATATTTTTTGGGGCCGGTATATGGATGACATAATTTCAGTATGGGATTATGGGGAGGAGGAATAAAAAGGATTTTTGAAACATCTTAATTGTTTGGGGGGGGGGATTTATAGTTTACTGTTGAATTGGAAAAGAATGGGAAACTTTCTTTCCTTGATGTTCTTCTTTTGAAAAATCAAAATAGTCTGGATTTTAAAATTTACAGAAAACCGACAAATAACAATAGATTTTTGTCTTATAGTTCCTGTCACGCTCGCCAAGTAAAAAATGGTTTGATCATTTCTTTAACTGATTGGATCTTTAGTATTTGCTCTCCAAAATTTGTATATCTGGTATTTTTGTGAATTTCTATCACTGTTATCATCATCACTGTCTATTAAAAGGATTTTATCCCTATTTGAACTTTTATTTATTTTTATCCGATGCATTTGGGGAAAAGGGGCGTTGGAGGGGGGGGGGCTAGTTTCCCTCGGATCTCTTTTTACTCTTAAAATTTGAATTAAAAATTTAAATTTCCAATCAAATGAGCCCTCTTTGAAGTTTTTACGAGGATCCCTTCCATAAGAACCATATATGTCCCGGAGTTTTCGTTACATGATCTTCGAACTATTTTTAACAAAATGGTTGTCTTAAAGTTCTTATCGGATGAGTTTGACGAAAAAAGGGCGTTGAGGAGGGGGACTGTAGTTGCCCTCCGATCTCTTGACTATAAAAAAATTGAACTAGAACTTTCAACTTCTAATCAAATGAGCCCTCTCTGAAGTATATACGAGCATCCCCTCCGTAAGAACCATATATGCCCCCAGGGCATAAATTACAGCGCATGCCCCTGGGCCCTGGGAAGTTGTGTCGACACCGAAGTTTTTGGTTATATGATCTTTGAACTATTTTCAATAAAATGGTTATCTCAAAATTTTTATCGGATGTATTCGGAAAAAAGGGCTAGTTGCCTTCCGGTCTCTTTTGACTCTTAAAAAGTGAACTGGAACTTTCAGTTTCTAATCAGATGAGCCCTGTCAAAAGTTTATGCGAGCATCCCTTCCATAAGAACCATATATGCCCCCAGCGCATAACTTACAACGCATACCCCTGGACCCTGGGGGTTTAAGTCGACACCTGACTTTTTCTTATCTGACCTTTCAACTATTTTTCACAAAATGGCTATCTCAAAATTGCTATCGAATTGGTTTGGGGAAAAAAGGGCGTGGAGGGGCTAGTTGCCCTCCGATCTCTTCTGACTCTTAAAAAGTGAACTAGAACTTTCAATTTCCAATCGAATGAGCCTTCTCTGAAGTTCATAGGAGCACCCCTTCCATAAGAACCATATATGCCCCCAGGGATAATTTACAACGCCTGTCCCCGTGCCCTGGGGGATTGTATTGACAAAGGAGTTTTTGTTATATGATCTTTGAACTATTTTGTACAAAATTACTATCTCCAAAATTTTTACCATAGGCTATATACCCCAAGGTCAAAACTTACAACGCCTGCCACTGGGATTGTGTCGACCTCTGAGTTTAAGTAATTTGACCTTTGAACTATTTTTAACAAAATGACTGTCTCAAAATTGTTATCGGATGCATTTGGGGAAAGAGGGGCGGGGGGGGGAGCTAGTTGCCCTCGGATCTCTTTTGAATCTTGAAAACTCAATCAATCAATCATCAATCATTTTATTAACACTAAAACACTATTACAAACGTAAAGAAAAATTATTTGGCCCAAGAAGCTTGGCTTGTTATGGGTCATACAACACAATAATAAAGCACTAAAAGAACCATAAATACTACCCTAAAACTTTTAACTGAACTTAAAACTGAACTAAAACTTTCAATTTCCAATCAAAGAGCCCTCTCTAAAATTTTTACGAGCATTCCTTCCATAAGAACCATATATGCCCCCAGGGCATAACTTAAAACACTTGCCCCCGGGCTCTGGGGGACTGTTTCAATCCCCGGAGTTTTTTTTATCTGATGTTTGAACTATTAAAAAAAAAATGGCTATCTCAAAATTTGTCTCGGATAGGGTTGGAGAAAAAACGGCTAGGGGTTGGGGCTAGTTGCCCTCAAATTTCTTTTGACTCTTTAAATGTGAACTAGAACTTTCCGTTTCCAATTAAATGAACCCTCTCCAAAGATTATACGTACATCCCTTCCATAAGAACCATATATGCCCCTAGCGCATAACTTACAACGCTTACCCCCGGGCCCTTGAGGGTTACGTCGACACCTGACTTTTTCTTATCTGGCCTTTGAACTATTTTTAACAAAATGGCTATCTCAAAATTGTTATTGAGTTGGTTTGGGGAAAAAAGGGCGTGGGGGGCTAGTTGACCTTGGATCTCTTTTGACTCTTAAAAACTGAATTAAAACTTTCAATTTCCAATCAAATGAGCCCTCTCTGAAGTTTTAACGAGCATCCCTTCCATAAGAACCATATATGTCCCGGAGTTTTCGTTACATGATCTTCGAACTATTTTTAACAAAATGGTTGTCTCAAAGTTCTTGTCGGATGAGTTTGACGAAAAAAGGGCGTTGAGGAGGGGGGTTGTAGTTGCCCTCCGATCTCTTTTGACTCTTAAAATATTGAACTAGAACTTTCAACTTCTAATCAAATTTGCCCTCTCTGAAGTTTATACGAGCATCTCTTTCCTAAGAACCATATATGCCCCCAGGGCATAAATTACAGCGCGTGCCCCTGGGCCCTGGGGGGTTGTGTCGATACCGAAGTTTTTGTTGTATGATCTTTGAACTATTTTCAATAAAATGGTTATCTCAAAATTTTAATCGGATGTATTTGGGAAAAAGGGCTAGTTGCCTTTCGATCTCTTTTGACTCTTAAAAAGTGAACAGGAACTTTCAGTTTCTAATCAGATGAGCCCTGTCAAAAGTTTATTACCCCTGGACCCTGGGGGTTTAAGTTGACACCTGACTTTTTCTTATCTGACCTTTCAACTATTTTTCACAAAATGGCTATCTCAAAATTGCTATCGAATTGGTTTGGGGAAAAAAGGGCGTGGAGGGTTTAGTTGCCCTCCGATCTCTTCTGACTCTTAAAAAGTGAACTAGAACTTTCAATTTTCAATCAAATGAGCCTTCTCTGAAGTTTATACGGGCACCCCTTCCATAAGAACGATATATGCCCTCAGGGATAATTTACAACGCCTGTCCCCGGGCCCTGAGGGATTGTATTGACAAAGGAGTTTTTGTTGTATGATCTTTGAACTATTTTTTACAAAATTGCCATCTCAAAATTTTTACCATATATGCCCCCAGGTCAAAACTTACAACGCCTGCCCCTGGGATTGTGTCGACATCTGAGTTTATATTATTTGACGTTTGAACTCTGTTAAACAAAATAACTATCTCATAATTTTTATCGGATGCATTTGGGGAAAGAGGGGCGTGGGGGGGGAGCTAGTTGCCCTCGGATCTCTTTTGACTCTTAAAAACCAATCAATCATCATCAATCATTTTATTAATACTAAAACACTATTATAAACGTAAGGATAAGTTATTTGGCCCAAGAAGCTTGGCTTTTTGCGGGCCATACAACACAATAATAAAGCGCTAAAAGAACCATAAATATTACCCTAAAACTTTTAACTGAACTTAAAACTGAACTAAAACTTTCAATTTCCAATCAAAGAGCCCTCTCTGAAATTTTTACGAGCATTCCTTCCATAAGAACCATATATGCCCCCAGGGCATAGCTTAAAACACTTGCCCCCGGGTTCTGGGGGGCTGATTCAATCCCCGGAGTTTTTGTTATATGATGTTTGAATTATTTAAAAAAAATGGCTATCTCAACATTTAAGAATTTTCTTTCAATTTTTATGTCGATAATTGTTTTTCTGTGTAATAAGGTATTGACTTCAGGACAATGGCCAAATGAGTGGAAGAGATCATTGCTTATGCCGCTTTTTAAGAGAAGAAACCCTAAGTTGCACATGAATTATCGTTTAATAGCGCTTGTCCTTGCTTTAAGTAAGGTAATGGAGAAAATACTAGATACCAGGCTTTCTAAATAGTTAAATAAAAATAATATAATACAGGAAGAACAAGGAGGTTGTAGGACAGGGTACGGGACGGTAGATACAATATTTATTTTAAAGACATTAATTGATAAATATGGAAACTATCTTCATTTCTAATATGGAAACTATTTTCATTTTAATGACCTATCTAATTATAGACGTCTTCCACAGGAAACATTTATCCTCGTCATTTTTGTTGCATTCTCTATATTTGACAGTCACCAAATACAATAAAAATAGGCCTTACTTTATAACAATCTTCTCGGCACTCTATTTCTATGGATATATTTCCACCGCTTATATCTAAATTGAAATCCCCGTCTCGTTCTTCATCTCCCCAAACTCCGTCAATTCTTGAGTTTCTAACGACACAATATTCACTCTCAAGAAATCTTGGATTAAGATGGAACGCCACATTTCCCTCTGGATTATGAGGATCGCACGTCAGATTGATGCAAAATCTATCAAAAAGAAACACAAATCAAGCTTATTATGGCAAAATATGCAATTTTGGATATTAAAATGGGAAAACCCATAAACTATCACTACTATTATTTGCAGATGATATTGCTTTGGTGGCTAGCACAACGCAAGATCTGCAGACGATTTTGAGTATTATTAAATAAAAAAAACAAGTTTTTTTAACTGAAAGTAAGAAGCGACAATAAAACTTAACACGAACAGAGATTATTCCGTATGTGAACGGGGCTGTCCGCTCCTCAACGCTTCGCTCTTTACGCTAAAGTTTTTTTTTGTTTTAAAAAATAGAGATTCGATAAAGAGTCAAACTTTAGCTTAAAGAGCGAGGCGTTGTGGAGGGGACGGCCCCTTTCATATACGGAATAATTTCTGTTCGTTTTAAGTTTTATTGTCGCTCCTTACTTTCAGTTTAAAAAACTTGTTTTTTTTATTTAATTTTTGAACGTTTTTGAATAAATACAGGTTTTGATCTTGGCTCACCGTACATGAATAACTACAACAACATTTTAATATTAATTTAATATTATTTAGTTAAATGGCCTTCTCGAAAATTGTTTAATTATATTTACGAACGTTTTTTTTAGTAATAAATATACATAGCTTACGAATTAACCTACGTAAAGACCTTTTATATTCATATATTTTTAATTTGTTCATTAGGGGATTCGCCCCCTAGTCAATACCTTGTTCTTTAAGCGTAAGTTTGAATTTTGTTCCAATTCCTTAAAAATGACCGCTTAATCACAAAGGCAGTTAATTAGAATAAATAGCTCTTATGAAAGTACTAAAAAATCTTTGGCTTAAAGAGCGAGGTATTGACTACGGGGTGAACCCAATCATATATGTAATATTTTCTGTTCGTTTGAAGTTTCGATGTTGCTGCTATTGCAGTTGAAATAGTTGTTTTTTTATATTAAATTTCTGATCGTGCTTTAAATAATGCTGGGAAGTCCGGCGTCCCCTTCAGAGCAATGTCCCTTCCCCCATGAAAACTTCCTTCATGGAAAGATCCTCCCACATAACCCCCGAACCACCCCCCCCACTACCCGTAAAAATCTCCCCATAAAACCTCTGTATACTTCCAAATAACCAATACTATATGTTAACATTGGGTAAAGTTCATAACTTTCAGCCGTCCCCCCGGAAATTTCGGGGGATTAAATCATCTTAAAAGACATACTTATGATATTTTCGAGCATGCTGAACAAAATGGCTATCTCAAAGTTTTGATCAGGTGACTTTGGAAAAAAGATGAGCGTGGGAGGGGGCCTAGTTGCCCTCCAATCTTTTTGGTCACTTTCAAAGGGCACTAGAAATTTTAATTTCCATTCCAATGAGCCCTCCCACGATATTCTCGGACAACTGGGTCGATACGATCACCCCTGGCGAAAAAAAACAACAAAACAAACAAATAAACACGCACCCGTGATCTTTCTTCTGGCAAAAAATGCAAAATTCCACATTTTTGTAGATGGGAGCTTGAAACCTCTACAGTAGTTTTCTCTTATACGTTTAATCTGGTTGTGCGAATTGCATTAAATTTATGCGGTGTTTAGGGGTTCTTTTCGCCTTTTCCCAAAAATCAGCCAACTTTTCTGAGGTACCTTACTTTTAATAGGTACAATTAAACTTAATAAAATTTACTTATTTGAAATCAGAATTAAAATTTTATTCTTTTGATGTAACTATTTGTATCAAAATACCGTTTTCTAGAGTTTCGGTTACCATTGAGCCGGGTCGCTCCTTACTTACATTTCGTTACCACGAACTGTTTGATAGAAGAATATTTGCAGATGAAAAAATTAAGGCTGAATGTTGAAAAGAGTGAAGTTGTTATTTTTAAAAAAAGGAAAACAAGTGGCGAAGATAATTATAAATTTAATTTTAATAATAAGGAACTGAAAGTAAGTAAAATACTAAAATATTTAGGATTTGTTTTATCGGAAAACGGAATTTTAAAGAGTCATGTTGATGAACTAATTAATAGAGGCAAAGTGGCCATGTCTGCAATTTTTAGAAATCCGACGATAATGGGAATTAAAAACCTAAAAATGCATAAAAGAATATTTAATACAAAAATTTTACCAGTAATAGAATATGGAGCAGAGATTACGGGCGAAGAAGCGAGTATAGTCCTAGGTACCATTTCTATGGCCCCTCCGTACCAAACAGGTTGTGTGTGTACTTTCAAGTAATTGGGTTACCAGGGTCATTTGCCTATTACAATGAGCTCTAAATGGCTTGGCAGACATGTTTTTTTATATTATGAAATTGATTTTTTGTGTGTCAGTCGATTAGAGAAAGTTGGTGGTTAGTCCAATATAATAACTTGAACCCTTTCAAAGAGATTTACGCAATTAATTAAACCTGTATTATAAAACCAGCTTGTCTTGTTTCGAGTTTTAACGGACAAGTTTTTGAAAAGCAGACAGTTTTTTTTTCTTGTTTAGCATTTGCAAAAAAGGGGTAATTAGTGAGTGGAAAATTTTTTAATGCATTTACAGTCGGAGATGTTTGATTAACCTTTGCAAAAAAAAGGGTAATGGGATTTGTGAATTGGAAGAGATTGGTTGAAAAATATTTTGAGAGAGTTGAGTTGCACGAGGGTTGACTTGCACGAGGGTTCAGTTACATACGGATTCAGTTACATGGGGATTAGTTAAATGGGGTCGAGTAGCACGGAGTTGAGAGACTCAGTTGCCTCATTCCGTGTGATTTTTCTTTACTTGATGGTCATTAAAAACGAAATTTTTGTGTTAAATAAGTAGTTTTTGTATCTTTTAAAAGAGCTTTAAGGGGTTTGAGAGACTCAGTTGCCTGATTCCGTGTGGTTTTTCTTCACTTGGTGGTCATTAAAAACGAAATTTTTGTGTTAAATAAGTAGTTTTTGTATCTTTTAAAAGAGCTTTACGGGGATTGAGACACTCAGTTGCCTAA